>NC_143396.1:142084277-142190985 GCF_052110815.1 Crocodylus siamensis
TGCTACTGGCCCAGATCCTCAGCAAATATAAAACAACACACACATGCCCATTAAAATTAGTAGAACTATGCTGATCTACATCAGTTGAGGATTTGGTTTACTTTACCATACAGTATGCTGCTACTATGAATTGTTTTAAAAACTATATATATATATGTTTGTGCTGTTTCAATACAGTGGGAGGGGCTGCCATACTGGGAAATGTCATGCCTACATAGTGAATACATCCTCCCAAAACTGAATTAATGTTGCTGCCTTAGTGCAGGCTGAGAGAGGGAAATGGGGGCAGCAGTCCTGAAATATATACATTGGTGCCTCAACATGGTATTCCTTGGTGCTGTATGATTTGAGGTAGACATATCCTATGGGGGTAACCTCCCACAGCTCTCCTTGAGCTGGGTTGTAGGGTATGATAAGTTGTTTCTGTGTGTGTCCTAAGTGTCATTTTAAAATATTTGGGCATTCCTACTTTTTTCTTTTTACTGCTAACTACAGCATGAGAATTAAAAAGGAGTGCCTTATTGAGTGCCCTATATGTGCCTACCTGCAAAAGCTGTTGGAGGCTCAGGAGGAAAACTTCTTTAAGATCTGCTTTCCCTTCTGCTAGATTTTGTGCCCTCTCTTCTGAAGCAGCTGGTACTTTTCACTGTCAGAAACAGGATGCTGAATTAAACAGGCAGTGGTCCGATCCAACATTGCAGTCTTCATCTTCCTATGTACCCACTGGGTCACCTGATCAAAAGCAAGTTAATAGTAACAGAATGTTACTTCCTTCTGCTGAGTGTTCAGCAGGGATCTTGGTTGAGGCTTCATCAGGGAAGCCTCAAACCCTCAGCAGGTAGCCCACCCCTGCCTCTGCCCTGCACACAAATCTGGGGGGCACATGCCCCCCCATATTACCCCCAGAGTGCAGGCAGCAATGTGGAGACCCCCACCCCACCAGACTTATCTGTGGGGATCTGCTCTCTAGGCTGCTTAGTGGCCATGTATACATGTACGTGCGCACATGCACGTGGTGCTCCCTACTGATTGCCATCCTCATGCTCCCGCCAGCACCTGCAGGCTGGAACTCTGCTAGCCTGCAAGGGAAAACCCACCATTTTCCATGTTTCTTCCTTAAAGGAGAATATCTAGCTTTTTATCCTTAAAATGTGAAAATCTGGGTTTTACCACATTTTGTCTGTGATGAACAGAAAACCCAGATCCCTGGTGTTCATTCATGTGTGTGAAACATGGTTGGTGATATTAGTCTAGTGTCCGCATTATGAAAATCAGTACTGTCCTTGACAATAATTAACATCCTTGCTGGATATTTCAGCAGAGAGGTCATGGATTGAATGAATGTGCCCTCTGAGTTTGAGAGGGGTCAGGTTTTGTATTTCTTGTTCCCAGTTTTTCAATGGGTTTAAAAACAGTCTGAAAACTGTCTAAATGATGCAGAAATTAGGTATGAATAATGAAGATGCTTATAGAAGACAAAATCAGCTAATCAGCAATATGAAAACCAAAGAAGAGGTCAAAATATCTAGTTAATTTTTCTTGATCTCAATCATTTGACCATGTAATGGTTTATATGTTCACCAAATCCAACTCACTCTCCAACTGATGAAATTTTAATGTACCTTCCTCTTGACTTGTGCAAATGGTTATATCTTATTTTAACCACACCTGGATTTTGTGAATGTTCATCTTCTGGGGAAAAATGCATTTTGTTTTCTAAAAGCTACATGGTGGTGCTCTCCTTTGCCTACAGGCTGATGAAAACAATAAATTATTCAACCTAAGAATATCTAAAGTGCTGAATCACAGCCAGTTTCTATTTTTTAGGCCTTGTTTTCATTAACTTCTCCATTAATAGTCCAAATCTACAGTCAGATTGAAATGTCCTGTGAAATTGCCCTGTTTGGCTTAAACCCAGTAGTGATCAGCCTCTAGCAACTATTTTGAGATATTTTTTTTTTATTCTGTGAAATAAAATATGGTCTCAATTTGACAAGAAAAGATTAAGCTGCAACAATTTGCTGGCTGCCCCTCCCTATAAAAGAAAAAGTTCTGCTTCTCAGACCTCAGCCAAGGTGGGATTTATTATTACAGAATGCTTCAAAATGACCTTCTTTTACATATTGAGCTCCCTGGCTTGAATCCTACCTAATGAAAACAAGGAAGTTCAAAGGACACTGCACAAAATATACTCATGGATAATTTTTGCTTTTTCATTTAACAATAAAAAAATGGAGGTCATCCAAATTGAAAAATGTTCTTAAGATTTACATTGGAAAACAGCCATTCTGTGTACCCTGAAATGAAATGCTTTGGCAAGTACAACAGAAATATACAATCATTTTTTATCAGCCAAAATCTATCAAGTTATAGTTCAGCATGTTAAACTATGAATCAGATTCTGCAACTGTTATTCACAAGAGCAATCCCTGCTCATATGGGTAATTCCATTTATTTCAATGAGAATATTTATACAAGTAAAGACTAATTCCTTGGGGAAGGATTGTAGGAGATTGAGAAATGCTGCATTGAGATGAGAACCTGGGTTTGTAAATTTTTGTCCAAATGATAGATTACATGTGAAAATATTTTCATTCCCTAATATTTCAGGATTTATGTTTTATTAAAATATGACTTAGTGTATCAAATAAAAATGCATTACAGAAATTTTAGGGGTCAATTATGGAAAAGCATATAGCAGCACTGCCCCAAAGTCACAATCCTCCTGACCTCCCCCTCTCTGGGGAGGACATGCTCTCTGTTAGCAAGATACCCACCAAGGAACACATTAACTCCAAGCCTACCCTGCTGTCTGTGAGGGGACGAGATGGAGCCAAGGCTTCCCATACACTCTTTGCATATGTGCTTTAGAGGTAATGTTGTGCCAGGAGGTAGCCTTTCCCTTTGTGCTGCTCTCCAAGGTACAAATATGCCCTGCTCCTTCACTGCACAGATGTGCAAAAGAGGTAACTGTTTGGCCCCTAGTTAATATCACACCATTTTGCTTCTGGGAGATGATGTTTAACATTGTTACAAAATGCCATCCTCAAGGGCCTTTAAAGCCTTTTCACTTATTTTTCACTTTATAAATATCAAAATTGTCAAGACCAATCTTTTCTGTTTTTGCTGGAGAATCTCTGAGAACTCTTAGGAACATTGACTATGAGCTTTTAATTGAAGGAAAGTGAATAGTGAATCTTCAGTAAAGACTTCTTATATTCAAAATGTATAGCTATTACATTTAATAAATATTAAGAAAAACATGTTTTAAACAGACAAACTGAAAACATCATCCATCTAATTTACGTACCATATTTACTTCCATACCACACGTACCTTCCCCCCAAAAATTAGTTATCTAAAATAAGGGTGTATATTTTAAGTGAGGAAATTGATTGCTACACCAGAATGGAAACTTCGGAATGCTAAAATGACTGTTGGAAGTTGTGCTGCTCTCCCTGACATCCCCCTGCCATTCCTCACACACACTTGGACACACCCACATCCATAAACCCCTCCATCCTCATTTTCTAACTTACCTTAGACAGAGCTGGGGGGCAGCAGGACCACCACAGAACATCTCTTTTGGAGGACTGACTCCTATGTTTGCTTCAGGCATGGCCTGGGATTGTGCCTTGCCCCGCTGTTCTGCGGAGCGGGTTTTTTTGACCCCTGGATATCCAGGGGTCTAATTTTGTCCCTGCATTGCAAACGTGCAGTGCGGGGAACATTTTTTCATTTCCACATGTGCCTCTTGCTGTGTCTCAAAGGGGTTTGATGATCCTCCCACTTTATGCCAAGGATCTTCCAGAGGTAGCATTGGTGATGGTGTTTCAGGCTTTTCAGGTGGTCCCTGTAGGTCATCCAATCTTCATAGCTGTTTCCAAGAGTTGGGATTACCACAGCCTTATGCAGTAGGGGCTTTGTTCGAGTCCTGATGTTGTGATCATTGAGCACATGCTGATTCAGTCTTCCGAAGGCAGATCTGGCACAATATATTGCTTTAGCTAAAGCAAGTTCTAAATGACTTTTCAGTACCAACTGCACAGTCAGGGGCACATGTAGACATGCCCAGAATATATCAAAAGTGCTGCTTCTTTCTTTTAAAGGGATTTAGGTCACTATTCATCAGTATACTGAAGTGTAGATGCTAATGTTCTCCTGAAGTATTTTATTGGTGGATGGAATCCTAGACATTAATTATTTTGTGTGCTCATTTGCGTGCTGCTGCTAATAATGTTTTTCTAGAACATATCTTCTTTCCATGAGTACTGGGAACAAACCAAAAGATTTAGATCCCCATGAGAATACTGAATTATTTTCCATGTACTTTCCAAACAAAAGTGTTAGACAACTTTCCTTACTTTGGGTCCTTTTCTTCTTTAGATAAGAAATTCACTCAAGGAGCTGTTTTTTCCTGTTTGCACTATAGCTGCCATTGTTTTCTTGGATTCTTGTTAGAGCTGCCTTTCTTTTCATCTGTGCTATAGTGTTTCCCATTTCCCTTCTCCATTGATTGTGTTCTTTTCTAACTTTTTTCAACATAGAAACATTTCCATATATTTAGTGAGTCCTGGGAATGTTCCTTTCATATTTATGAAAACAACAGGCTGACAAGCTTCTTCTTGGTATGACACAGCATGTGTTAATCTACGTCCCTTCCAAGCTATTTTGTTCATAGTTAATTTGTTAAATTCTTTGTAAGAACAGACATGTTCCCTACTGAGCAATCAGCACAGCTGCAAGGAGAGGCAGTGGCTAAACAGAACCCACAGTGCGATGTGTATTTAGAACTTTGATACTACAGTCAGATTTGAGGGCAGTAAAGTTAAATGAACACATTACTGCATTAAGGGTTATCTCTGTAACCAGCATGGTGGTACCAGCAACCATTAAAGGTTTAGACTCATCACTGTTTCATCAGCAAGCATCTCATCAAGGAAGAGAGGGAAAAAAAGAGACATTTCATCCTTCTGTACTCTCTCTTTTATCAATGGCATGTGTAAATGTTATTGTTTTGCCCATTTCATAACAATCGTCTACTCTGATCATTGAACAGTAGTACTGTATTGGAGATCTGGTTATAGTAACTAACCTTGGATCAAGTGATCAGGAGTTGATTCAGTTTGAATTAAGTGGAAATATAAGCTAAAGGACATCTATAACTAACAGATAGCTTTGTTAAAATTCAGTTCATGAAAAGAAGGCAAGACTTCAGACAGACACAGTTAACTATCTCTTTCAGTTTATGAAAGGAATTATCTGACATGGTTGCCAGTGACAGCAGGGGACCAAACCTGATGATGCATAAGAACACTTCCAGGTCTATGTTCTTAATTAGGATCTAAATCTTTGTGTATTTACTTGGTGTTTTTAATAATATTTTCTGAAAACAATTATGAGCCAAACATATTGAGAGAAAAGAAATGAAAAAAAAAGTGAATGGTAACTGAAAACCTTTTAAAAACATTTCCCTGGATGCCCCAAAACCCTGCAATCCTGCAGTTCAACAAGATGATCCTAATAACAACAAATCTGACTTAGTGGGAAAATGAAATCACCTGTAATATATTAATAGGTTTGTGTGCTTGTAATGTAGTATTATATATATAACACAACAAAGGACAAAAAAGGAACATAATAGTAATGAAAATAACTCACTAGCTAGAAATTGAGAAAATTGTCTTGAGGAAGCAAAAGGACGCAATAAAATATCTATGGCCAGCAGAATCAGCAAAAAGGAATTTATTGAGTATATCAAGAATTAAAGGAACCCAACGATTGCATTGGTTCATTGCTAGTTGAAGAAGGTAGAGACATACATAATAATGTACAAACCACAGAAGAGATCAACAAATACTTCTATTCTGTAATTGAGAAATAGCCAAATGATGCCATATAATATGATGATAATGAAATAATTTCCATTCCAGCAGTAACAAAGGTGGATGTTAAATGGCAGATACTAAAGCTAGTAGTTTTGAAATCCACTGGTACAGATTACTTGTATCCAAGAGCTTTCAAAGAAGTGGCTAAAGGGCTCTCTTGATGGTGATTTTCAAGAAGCCTTTTTACACTGAGAAGTTCCAGAAAATGGAAAAAATAACTTAATGCCAAGCCAACATTTAAAAATGGTGAACAAGATTACTAGAACAATTATAAGCTTGTCAACCTGACATGATTCGTGGGCAAAATAATGGAATGGGTGATACCACACTAGATTAATGAAGAATTAAGAAAAGGGGATGTGAATGAATGCCACTGGACATGATGTTATTTAAAATTAATCTTATCAAGTTTATTTTGCATCTTTTCTGATAAGGTACAAGTTTGATGGATAAAGCCTAACATAATGAAGGCTGAGATGGGATATAATTGCTGTCTTGAAATATACCAGCAGCATAAACAGCAGGGAGGAAAAACTCTACTTAAGCTAAAAGACAATGGCACAAAAGTCCCTGCTTGGCCCACCCTTGCCACAGCTGTCACCATAGCCACTTGTGGACGGTCTCTGCTTGGCCTACCCTTGCCACCAATGTCACCACAGCCTCCTGCAGGTGGTCTCAGCTTGCCACTTCTTTGCCCTGCTGGCAACACCACTGACACTGCCTGCGGGCAGTCATCTTGCCCCCCCAGCTTCAGGAGGTATGAGTCATTCATGCCCTCATGTTTACCAGTGTTCTTCACTGAAAATTTTGTAAAATGTATCAATGTGAAATTCTATTTAATTTCTTAAAGGTGCTATAAAATTCCATGGACGTTCTTTCAGATTTTTTAATTTTGGAAGACAAGGAAGGTAGAAGTAGAAATTCCCATGAAAACTGGAACTGGTTTCTCACCATTTTACTTTGTTCCTGTGATTTATTCACTAATCTAATTCATTACTCATGTGTCTCATTTTATGCAAGGCCTGAAGGATTCAGAATATTTCTCGTGTGTTCTGCATTGCAGGGAGCTGATGCTGTTGTAAAAGTTTAAAGATGGCTTCTACATTCTTCTATAACTTGAGAGAGTTTACATAACCAAGGATTTCCAAAGTGTAAGTGGTGTACCCTGACTTGAATTTTACACTAATTGGCCCTTGCTATTACTATATACAGACAACCATCGCCACTCGTGGGGGATATGTTCTTGAGATCCCCACAAATGGCAAAATCTGTGAATACTGACTGGGCTTCCCGTCAGACCCCACAGCTGCCCCCTGTTCCCTCCCATGTTGTTTGTGGGGCTCCCATGCAATGCCTGGGGACTGACCCCTTCCCCCTGAGTTCTGCTATGGCTGCTCCAGGCACGGCCGTGGCTGCCTCTGGCAGCAATGGCAGAGAAGATCTTGCTACTGCTGCCACCCTTCCTGTCCCTGGGGCTCCCCCACAGTGCCTGGGGACTGACCCCTTCCCCCCGAGAGCCGCCGCAGCTGCCACTGGGGGAGAAGATGCTACCACTCCGCCACCCTCCACAGCCCTGGTGCTCGCTCTCTGGCCACCTCCCAGCTCTGACCTCCCCCACGAATATATGAATCCACGAATCTGGAGTTCGGGAACAGTTAGGGTTTCCTCTGGTTCTTTTGCTTGCGATAAATAAACTTTCCTTTTGCCAATCCTATTTATAAGACCCTACTGGTACCCTGACAGATCTTGCTTTGGCTCTGAAACAGCTATACATGGGCCATGCAGTTTCAGTGTTGCTGTCAGTACCCATATAAATAGCATTGAGCTTACAACTGGCAAAGTTGGAGAGCAGGCTCTGTGGCCAGCTGTTAACATTTATAAAGGATATTGAGATTTTTTTTGTGATGCAGGATTTAAATCTGATATGTATGCTGTTCTTCTACAGAAGTGTTGTGCTCATCGAAGAAATTGGTTAATTCTGGGGAGCTGGTTTCAATTTTTATAAATCCTAGGAAAAAGTTGAATAAGCTTATTGTCTACAAGTTTATGGAGCTGGAAAGATCAGAGGCAGGGCTGAAAGCCCTTATTTGCTGACTCATTTTTTATTTCTGTACACTTAACATTTTAGCTGGTTAATGCTCACCTACATTGTCCCAGTGGATTCACACCCAATGGCATCCTCTACATGAGGATCATCCCCCATGTATACAGAAAAAGAACTCAAGGGCTTCAAATACATTCTACCTGAAATGTGGTGGGCTCTTGCATGGCCTGAGGATCCTACTGAGGTCAGGAGGAGGAAGTAGGGCATGGTAGAAGTACTCCAACTTTACTTACAACTTCAAACTAATCTTTTCCTGTTCCTGGGAGCTGGTAGAGCTAGGGAGAATAATACCTGTTGATGTCACTGTAATGCAGCTGTGTTACAGAGGAGCAAAAGGTGCATATGGGGACTAGTTCTAATGGAGGTAAAGGGCCTTATCACAGACCTTGTTTCTTTGGTTCCTCCTTGCTCTGTCAAGTTTGGAGACGCACATTTTTCATGAAGGGAAAAATCTCACATTCCTGTGAGGACAAAGCTAGGAACTCTTTGTAAGGAAATCCTCACAAAACTTTGCTCAAAAATGGGCCCTCCCACAAATTTTGGCAGAGATTGGGAAGATCCAAGCAACTCCCTGTTGAGAACAGCAACACTGGATATAATTGCAGTAAAACCAGTTAGCAAAGCTAACCTATTTAACAATTTCTTTGCCTCTATTTTTCTGAGCAGGGACCAGGTCACCCCCCACACCAGGACCTCCATAGGTCCCAGGGGAGGCACACCCAGGCCTAGGGTCAGTGAGGACCCAGGGAACTTCTGTAGGGACTTGACATATTTAAATCAGCAGGTTCTGATGATCTCCACCCCAGAGAACTGAGGGAATTAGCAGAGGTCATAGCACGGCTTTACAAGCACTTGTAGTGCTCTGGTGTGGTGCTAGAGAACTGGAAGAGGGCCAACATGGTTCCCATTTTCAAATAAGGGAGGAAGGAGGACCCAGGAAACTATAGGCCAGTCAGTCTTACCTCGGTCCTGGTTAAGCTTTTTGAGAGAGTTATCCTGGCACATGTCCACAAGGGGCTAGCAGGGGAGATTATGTTTAGGGGCAACCAACACGGGTTCATTAGAGGCAGGTCCTGTCAGACCAACCTGGTGGCCTTCTATGACCAGGTCACAAAATCCTTAGATGCAGGGGTAGCAGTGGAAATAGTCTTTCTGGACTTCAGGAAGGCCTTCAACTTTGTCTCTCACCCCATTCTCATTACAAAACTAGGGGACTGTGATGTCATCACATACACAGTCAATTGGGTCACTAACTGGCTAGAGGGTTGCACCCAGAGAGTGATGGTGGATGGGTCCCATTCAACCTGGGATGTGGGCAGTGGTGTTCCCCAGGGCTCAGTCCTCGGTCCTGCACTTTTCAACATCTTCATCAGCCACTTGGACAAGTGAAAAGCACCTTGTTCAAGTTCACAGATGACACTAAGATGTGGAGAGAAGTGAGCACGCTAGAAGGGAGGAATAGGCTGCAATTGGACCTTCACAGGTTACAGGGGTGGGTGGATGAGAACAAGATGGGTTTCAATACTAAGTGCAAGGTACTACACCTGGGGGGGAAGAATCAGCAACATACCTACAGGCTGGGGAACTCCCTTCTCATCAGTGCAGAGGCAGAAAAGGATCTTAGAGTCATTATTGATGCCAAAATGAACATGGGCCGGCAGTGTAGGGATGCGGGCAGGAAAGCCAACCATACCTTGTCGTGCATCCACAGATGCATCTCAAGCAGGTCCTAGGAGGTGATCCTCCCCCTCTATGTGACACTGGTCAGGCCGCAGTTGGAGTACTGTGTCCAGTTCTGGGCCTCGCACTTCAGGAAGGATGTGCACAACATGGAGAGGGTCCAGAGGAGGGCCACTCGCATGATTTGGGGTAGCAGGGCAGGCCCTACGAGGAGAGCCTAAGGGACCTGAACCTGTTCATCCTCAAGAGAAGGCTGAGGGGGGATCTAGTGGCCATTTACAAACTAGTCAAAGGGGACCAGCAGGCACTGGGGGAGTCCCTGTTCCCCCAAGCACTACCAGGAGTGACTAGAAATAATGGTCACAAGCTGGCAGAGGGTAAATTCAGATTAGACATTAGGAGGCACTACTTCACTGTTAGGGTGGCTAGGATCTGGAACCAACTTCCAAGCGAAGTGGTGCTGGCTCCTACCCTGGTCTTTAAAAGGAGGCTGAATGAACACCTTGCTGGGGTTGTTTGACCCCAGTACTCTTTCCTGCCATGGCAGGGGGTCATACTTGATGATCTGCTCAGATCCCTTCCAACCCTAACAACTATGAAATTATAAGTTTCCTGCCCTTTCTTGTTTGTTTCTTTCTGCTCTCCCAAAGAAAGAAGACTCATCAGTCCTACTGGATGCTCTCAGCTGTTCCCATATTCTAACGTCTCCAGAGCCCTTGACCTTCTTTGATTAGTCATGGATCCTCAGACCCCCACCCCTTTTTGAGTGGATAAGCAAGGGAAAGAAGAACAGTAAGAGCTGCTGAGAGCAGAGCTCTTTTGAAAAGTTGTCCATTATCGGCTAGAGATAGGAGGGCTATAGGTATTAGGGGTGTGCGAAGCGGGCCTTATTTGATTCGGTTTTGGATTCAGCCAAAATCAGGGACAGTGATTTGAGCTGTTGATTTGTATTGCTGTCCCTCATTCGATTTGGCCAAACCCGAATGTGAAGATTTGATGCTGATTCAGAGAATCAGCGATTCAGACATAGACACAGCTTTACAAGTTTTTTCTACATATCTTGAGGTAGCAGGCACAACTCATGATTGCTGTGATGCTGGGCCCTATGGAGCATCCCACCGGAGTACAGGTGGTGGGCCCTCCACATGCTCAGCGGTGAACCCAGAAGTGGACCAGAAGTACTTCCAGTCCACTTCCAGGTATGCCGGGGAGTGCATGGGGCCCCCTTACATCCCCCTGGCTCAGTGATTGGCCATAGGGAGACCCCAGGTGCCCCCCCAAACCCAGAAGGCACCAGTCACCAAATTGAGGGGGCATGGAGGGGCCCCCCTGCGTGCTCCTCAGCAGACCCTGAAGTGGACTGGAAGTCCTTCTGATCCACTTCTGCATCTGCTGCCGAGCGTGCTGGGGAGCCCCTCGTGCTTCTGTGGGACAGTCCATGTGCCCCAGTGTTTCAGCATTCACAAGCTGCCTGCTACCTAGAGGTATGCAGAAAAAATGTTTAAAGCTGTCTCTATGTCAGAATCTTTGAATCTTTCTGAATCTCTCTGAATTGATTCAGAGGGTTCCAATTTGATTCAGAGAAACTAAAGGATCCTCTGATTCAATTTGGATTCAGAGATTCGGTCACTGAATCAGGCCAAATCTCTCTCATAGCAAATCAGGGACCAAAGCATCATACAGGCCATGGTAATAAGAGAGGCTGCTCCACACAAAGAAGAATATTCTGATTTCCTTATTACATTGTAACTCACTGGAATATTGTATGAATAGCTGGAGTTTCCACTGCAGCATTGTAAGGACCTAGTAATAAAGCTGGTCCACTCATCTCTGGAATAATTTTTCACTGATAACCTCCTTGTTAAGCAAAAGTTGATTAAAGAGTCACATGCTGAACAAGTGATAGTGTGAGAGGAGCAATAAGGCTCTTGGAGACCAGAATTCCTCTTCTCCCTACTTTTGGCAGGGAATATATATGTTAATAATGGGTGTGGGCCCTTTGTGGCAGAGAACATGCCTTATTTATGCATGTAAATGGCCCTGAGTTTACCGTGTTATATAAACAGTATAATATGAGCCAATCCCATAAGTGCATGTTTGGATGCTACCAAAATATTACTGATGATGACGATGGTGATGATACAGAAGATACTTGTTATAAAGAGACCAAACTGAAACTTTAAATCCAAGCTCCTTTGAATTTTGATGAGGGTGCCATGTTTCAAATGAAGCCTTGGGTTCTATGCAATCCATGGTCATTTTGGATTGCAGGTCAGATCTGAAAGTTAAAGGACCTTATTGTCATTCTAGTTTGAATCAGGATGTGAAAAGCCTTTCAAGAAGAGCTGCTCTCATGATTTCTACCATTTAGAATTGATCCCTTATACAATGTGGATGCATGCACAGATGACCAAAGACTTTCAGGTACCTACTTGATAAAATATGAAGCATTTGATGAATACAATAAAAGAATGCAAGAATTCATTTTATGAAGCTTGCTAGTAAAATTGTCTTTTTAGAAAATTCACTTCCAGTCACAAACCCTCATCCTCCATTCTTATCCACTTCGAATATAAACACACATATCTATATATCCCAAATGGATATATGACTTCAATGGGTCTCTGTTTAGATATAGGGACTATGTGTATGTATATATACATGGGGATCAGCACTGACAAAGGAGTCTGACATGCAGATCAGATTGCAGGACTATGGTTTTTAAATCATTATGTAGTCTTGCTTTGTTCTGCTGAACACTTACTAAGTTTTCCCCCACAGCTGGATGCATTTCAGTGGTGTGTATGATTCCTATCTATTGATGATTGCCATGTGCTTTGGAAATCTTTGAGATGAAAGGTCTTGAATCCGTTTAATATTGTTACTACAGTGAAACCTGTCTAAGATGGAATTGCACAGGACTGAGAAAAAGTTATGGTTTAAACAGGTTTCCATGTTACAGGGAGATCTTCCCTGCTCCTCTGTTCTGCTAAGTATTCTCTACTGCCCAACCCACTCTGCTCTGTGCTCACAAACACAGAATAGGTAATAGCTTTCTATTTTGTATACAATGATTCTATAAATGGGATCCAAATGTCCTTTCTGTTTTCACATTAAACAGTTTCTGTTGTATACAGACTGAATATACAGAATTCCCCCTCAGGCATACCAGAACCTTAGAACTGTCCTACCATGAGCAGGTTTCTGACTTTTATAGGTTGCATCTTAGACAGGTTTCATTGTAGATGTTTTGAGGTTTTTCTTATAACATATAATTTTCTTTAAATAAGAAACTGAACATCAAGAATGTCCTAAACTCAGAGCTAATTCCAAATCACTGGGCACTTCTACACATGCGCATTTACTGAACAGTAACCAAAATTACTATGCAGAAAATATGGAGACTTACACCGACTTGAGCATAAATTTGATACCTGCATCATGCAGGTATCAAATTTATGCCCGATTAGTTACTGCACAGTAACCACGTGTAGACATGTTACTGCACAGTAATCCAGGGGGCTTCCCTGCTGTGTCTGCCCAGCCACTAGGAGCCGGCCTGAACCCAGCCCCAGGACCCCTGGCTGGCCACTTCTCTTGGCTTACGTGGGACTAAAGTTAGTCCCAAATTCTGGCAGCTGGCTCTGGCTTCAATTTGGGACTAAAGTTAGTCCTAAATTGTGGCAACCGTGTGGCCAGAGGTTGGAGCTTCCCCTGGTGGCCCCAGGGGCACATGACAGGCTTCTATGACCTGGAGCTAAATTTAGTCCCAGATCTTCTGCACCTGTAGACACTGGCCTATTCCCACTTACTGCACAGTAATTTACAGCACAGTAAATTTAAACCAGCATAAATGCACGTGTACACAGTGATATGAAGAAACCAGATTGAGGGTATTTATCTAATGTACAAAATCTGGTTAATTAATCACTTCAAGGGGATTGGTAACAATGACTAATTAGCCATAAGTGACTAATTATCAATAGTTAGGCATTTTCAACTTTTCATGAGATGTATTTTGCATGTCATATGGAGACACAGTAAAGAATTATTTTTTATATTTTTAATGTAGAAAAAATATATCACAAAATTTTGAGTGTAAATTCTACTGTATATACATGAATTTTATGATTGTACCAATGGCTATAACATTTTTAGACTCATGTGCTCCTCAGTAGGTTCAGAACACCCCTTGGTAACCTCAAGGTACCCTTTGGAAAATGCAGACTTTTGGTTTTCATGCATTTCTGGACTATAAAAAAATAGTATAAGGATTTTTTCTGTTGTAAAGAACTTAGAAAGACCGTAACAGGTCAGAATGTTTTAGCACTGGGAATTTTTATTTGAAATCTCTTATTTTAGTTTGTAAATCATGGTTGTACACCTACTAGTGCTACCACTGTGTGGCATGCTGAGTCACCCATAAAAGCATCTCATAGCACTCCAGGGTGCTGCACCACTTTGGTTAAGAATCACTAAATTACACAGATAAAAGTTTTATATGCAATTTTTTACTACACTGTGACGACCTCACTTTGAATATCCATTCACATGCTGCCTTGGCGCGAGTGCCTGGTGTTGGGCATGGTGAGGTTTCATGCAACCTCTGAAAGCGGTTTTATTCACTCTGGGGAAGACCTCAGAAACCACCTGACACAACTTTGAATGTATTCTCAGTGGTGGGGTCACCTGTTGTAGGTCCCTCAGGATCAGTTACTCCTCCCAACAGATATTCATGTGTCTCTGCCTCCCCTACACCCCTTCCATATGTCAGCCTCCGACGGGCCACCTCATCTTGATGCGGCTTGCCCTCCGCTCTTGTTGATTTTTACTCTTTGCGTTCTCTTTGGTAACGGGTCTTATTTTCTCACTATCAGACTTGGGATCTTCTGGGTCTTCACCTCTCCTGTATGCCTCTTCAGCAGTCTACCGGGTGCCTGTTGATTTTTGCGTGCAGCTCCTGTTGCATCACCCACACCCTGTCAAAGTAGGGTTACTGACAATGGAAAAGAAAAAGGGCAAATAGAAAACAACAAAGGAACATGCACAGGCAAGAAAAAAAAAGGAAGGACAAAAAGAAAAGAGGGCTGATGAGGAAGAAGACATCAGGCTGAATAGCCCTTCCTCACTCCCAGCCCTAGAGCCTGTGCCTGGCCACATCCCCCGATGCTGCCCTGTTCTTCGCCTTTGTCATGGTCTTCCTCCACACTTCCCTAGGTTGGCTCTTCTCCTGCATGCTGGTGCTGCGGATGACCGTTGTGGAAAGCCTTTGCTGCTTCCACCGCTTTTCCCTGAGCAGGATCCTTTCCTGCATGCTGGTGCTGCCTATGACCAGTGTGGAGAGCTTCTGCAGCCTCTGCTGCCTGGGATGTTCTTTCCCAAACGGGTTCATCTTCCACACGCTGGTGCTGCTTGTGGCCAGCATGGAGAGCCTCCACAGCCTCTGCTGCCTCCAGTGCTCTCCCTTCCTCCCTGCTGGTGCTGGCTTTTATCCCAGCTGGGCAGCAATTGTTAATAACATCACCCACCAGCTCCAGCTGTAGCTAAGTGTGGCTGATGAACCATGTGGGCATCTCTTCTTGGCATAGTTCGTCCTTCATCCGGTGTCCTAAAGTGGGTAATTGACCCCTGATTTCAGGGTTTTTCCTCTGGATGTGGGTTGCTCCTGTCCTGGGTCCCCCTATGGGGAAGGTTTCTTGCTCCCCTGTGATTGTACCCCTGGGCATACACAAATTTAGAATGTTCTCTATATAAGAATTACATGTTTATGATGAAATAAAATAATCAGCTCTTCACATGAACAGAAAATAATTTTGCAAAATTGAATGGGTGATTTGTCTGTTTTCTTGTGCCATGAAAAGCTAAAGATTATCCGATGCTTTGTGAGTATTATCTGGCTTGACTGGTGCTATAGGCAGAATTGGTCAGTACTTTCTAAGATAACTAATTATCAGAAGCAAATTCCATTGTAAATTAGTATGCATGTATATTTGGAAAGACTAATTGCATTATAATAATGATGAATTAGCCAAATGTTTTATGTACAAATCAGGAGAATTCTGGTAGAGATTCAGTGCACCAAGTAATAAGACCATAATAATAAGTTATCCCAGAGACTAATTACCCAGATTCCCTATGTTTTCATTTTTTACTCAAGGTCAGGGTGGCCAACCTGTGATATGTGTGTCACAAGTGGCACAAGTAACCTCTGTGTGTGTTATGTGATAGGTTGGAGAGAGGATAGGCAACACAGCAACAGATAAGGTAGGAAGGAAGAGGAAGAGAAGCAGATCAGGCAAGGAACATGAGGCAGGAAACAGAAAACAGTGCATCAGATCAAACAGATTAAAGGGATTGGAGTGGCACTTAGGGAGGATCAGGGGCTAATATGTGGTATGCCAGCCAAAAAGGATGGCCCCCACTTCTGTAGGTAGACCTAGTGCTGAATCAGGCTCCACCTACCCTCAATGGGACCTCTGGCATACTGTTTAGGAGTGTGTCTTGCCTTTACGTATTTCTGAATAGAGTTCAGGATAGTCCTCACCTGGCCTGTTTCAGGAATCACTGAGCCAGCTTGGAACTCATATCAGAAAACAAACCCCCTTAACCCACAAGATTCTGCTTAATAGACTTTGATTCCCAGTCTCCCCACCCAGTTTTTCCTGTTGTTCTTACATGTGTGTATCACTTAGTCCAAACATTTCTTGTAACCTTCCTGCAGGTTTTCTGAGGTGTTTCTGAGCTGTCAGTTGGTGATCCTTAACAGAATATTGTCAAGTTAGTATCCATCAGGAGCTCTGAGTTCATTTGCATCTCCAAAAAAGAGACAGCGAGAGGGAAAGAAAAGGAGAGAGAGATAGACGTGCATACTTATTTGACAATAACATCAACAGTGCACTGAGATTGCCTGGGCTTTTTTTTTTTCTCTATCTCCCTCTTGTTGGGGGTGTAGTTTGTTATAAAAAGGTCAAGCATAACTTTGCAGCCATCTCTATTCTTTTCTTTTGCAATTCTTCTCTCTGATTAAATTTCCAGATAAGTCTAGGCACTGTTGCCCAGCCCTTCACATTTAATGATTTTATGCATCGCTTGCTCTTGGCACTGCTGAGAGCCCTGCCATCTCCACTGCAGCCTGTGATTTTTGCCTTTAAATGGTTGACATCCACCAGCATTTCTGGCAGTTTTTGATATGCTTTTTTATCTGGCAAGGGTGAAAAGGAAAGTTGAATGGGTGGGGAGGCGGGGAAGCTAATCCTGTAGGGAATTACACAAAACATCAGGCTTTTTTGCACCTCATCTCTTTAACTGTCGATAATCTCCTTCCCCTTTTACTGGAAAAAGCAGCACCTAAGGTTGGATAACCAGAGAGATGAACTCTCTGAGTTTCTAACTGAATACAAAGCTAAGAACAAATGGAGGAAGTCAAAAGACAACTCATCTAGCCCCATAGCAATCAACCTATTGATAATCAGAGGAGACAGAATTTTGTGTGTTTCTCTGTGTGCAGAAAGTGGGACAGAATGATATTTGCCATGTTACATCTAATTTTTCTCATGGAAATATTGAAAAAGAGAGAATATTGACATAGCTGAAATAGCACAGACTGTAAGATTCTCAAGAAACAGTTTCCAGATGAGATAAGTACAGTGCTATTCCTATTGCCTAAACTGATATAAAGACTCCTTTTTAAAAAAAGAGATTCTAATAGGTTCTAAAAGACCCTAATTTTCTACCTTGAACAGGTTTCTGGCTTTTACAGGTTCTGGCTTAGACAGGTCTCAATGTCCTGATTAGAGTCTTGGATGCAGTAAAAACCCAAGACTCTAAAAACTGAAAGCAGGATTTAGGTGCAATTGATCCAAAATTATGATCCAGAAAGCATCCACTCAGTTGCTGCCTGACAATCTCTGGCTAAAACGGAATGTAATCTTACAAGGTAGACCAGATTGTATGAGATTTAGAGTACATGGTGTAATGTTATATCATATAGAGATTTTTTTTAAAATCTCTTAGTGGATATGATATTGGCAAATGGTACCAGCCTGATGATTGTGGAGACTTAATAATTGTTTTAGCATTTCTTAAGTGATGATCTTGGTGTTGTTTAAGAATGGGACTTGCCAGAATGCTCTGACTCCAACTTGCAAAGACAAACCTTTTGGGATTAAAAATAAATACTCGTGATTCTGTATTCATTTATGGAGGGCTTTAACTTTTCTGCTTAGCAGGGGGATGAATTAGATGAATCAGCCATGTTGTTAGATCTGTGATATGGGCAGTAGTAGTTCAGTAACATGTGGAATAGCATCCTCTTACTCATCTTTAACTTTGAAATTTTGAACTATTTGTTTTTCTGATCAAAAAATAGTTTTGTCCAAATAGCTGTGTTGCAGAGAAATGTTTAAACTCCAACATTAAAAAAGTTACAGACTGGAACAGTTTAACAAATAAAAAGGAAAAGCAGGGGCCAGCAGGGGACCTAGATATTATTCACTCTGCTGCATGAAAGAAGAAAAATGAGAAATTGGGTAAATCCAGAAACCAAGATGAAACAAACATTTCAGTATGAAATGAACTGAAATTAAAAAATGGACTCATCCTGAAAGGAAACAAAAAAATTCAGTTGTTTGATGTAAACATTTTCTTTGAAAATTCAAAACTTTTCAAATGAGAGGTATTGGATTGAAAGGTTTTCATTTACAATTTTTATAAGATTTTTTTTTCAACTGACTCAACTTACTTTAGGCATCTCTGTAAAGATGAGATAATAACAGTTTGTTATTACTGACCCACAACAGATTCCAGCAATCCATATTCTCATTATTTGTCTTCTGAGACTCTCAGTCCCCTATCAGTCCTGCCTTTTCTTTTTTTTTTTTACATATTTAAGCCACATTTTTATAGTATGCATTGAGAAATGAATGAGATGCCAAACATCTAAGCCAGGCTACTACTTCAGAAGCAGCATTGTGCTGCATATAGAAACAAAGCAACAGTACAGGCAACTGAACATTATTGCATAGCACTCTTCAGATTGCAAAGTAGTTTGTTATAATACTCAGAAGTCAGTGAGTTGGGTTATGCCTACCAAACGCAGTTTGCTGGAGATGGCATGGAGCTGCAGACCCAACAAAAGCAGTGATAGGTATAAATACGATAATATGCTTCTAGTGCTTTTGGGGAAATCAAGCACTGTGCCACCTTAAAGGCACAATGTCGTTAATGAATTAGTTAAAAATGAATGAATGAATATGGTTTGAGTGATGGGAATTAAAGTAATCCCAGTATGTAGGAATTTCCATTAAGCAAGTTAGAATTACATGGAGTTAATTATATTTGAAAAGCAACGTGACCTTCCTTATTTACTCACTGGGCGCATCCAGACAAGCGCAGACATGCCTCTTGCCCCATCTCAAACCCCTTTGAGATGGGGCAAGAGGCATGTGCAGACATGACGGGCTGGCTGGCAGTGAGCTAGCCCAGGGGTTTTGAAAGGGGAAAAGATGATTGGAGGGCTTGGGATTCCCTTTCCTCACCAATCTGGTAATGATTTGGCCCAAGAGTTTTGAAGGGGTAAAAGATGATTGGAGGACTTGGGATTCCCTTTCCTCACCAATCAGGCCACAGAGACTCACCCTCCGTGTCCCCTGATTGGCCCCTTGGGTCACCTAGAGGGGGATAAAAGGGGCAGCGTGGATGACTCAGGGGAGATTAGCGAGGCACTACAAGGAAAGAGCTTCAAAGACCTGAGCCAGTGGGGTAGGAGCCGTGCCCCAGAAGAGCCTGAAGGAACAGGACCTGCAGGCAGCAGTTGGACCCTCAGCAGTGCAGCATGTGGCCAGCAGGAGAGGCTCCCCGCTGGGCTCCAGGATCCCCTGGGAGAGGCTGCAGCCAGCAGGAGAGGCTCCCCTCCACTCCAGCAAGGATCTGATTAGCAACCTGAGAGGTTCCCAGCTCTCCTTCCAGCTCCTCCAGTCAGAGGCCAGGCAGCTCAACGTGAGGCCGGGGCTCCAGGAAGGTCAAGACCCCTAGCACACTACTCCCCTGCTCTCTCCAGCCTCCTGCTCATCCCTAGCACCCTAGCACACTGGAGTAGTGGTGGTTTTGTGGCAGTGCTCCTGCCCACCATGTGGGAGATCTGAGTTCAAGAGACTTGGAGTAAGTGAGCTAATAAGAAATAAATATTCTTGCAGTGAAAAGGGGTTATTGTGTTTTCTCCCCCTCCAGGTACCTAGGCCCCATATTTCCTTGTCATGTGACATTTTATATTTTGTGCCTTTTTATATTTCACCAACCAGTATTGTTTGCTTTGCTATTTGTGTTTTATATTTTGTTAACCCTGTCTTTTGTCAATGATTGTAAGTGTCTAACCTTTGTTGAATCCTGCCCCCTTGGGGCATTATAGTGTCCACTATACCCTCTGATTTATGCCTGTTACGTTCCTAGTATTCTTCCCTCATTAAAAGGTATATGGTTAAGTCCCCATTGGTGGTCTGGCTCTGCTCTATAGGAGGAGGAGAGTCCCTACACCTCCCACAGTACCTGTGCAGCTGCTTTGATCCCTTCAATTGGAGAGGGGTACCTCTTGGAGTACCGCCTGGGTTATACAGGAATAAAAAATTGTTCACTACACTGCAAACTTGCAGCACAGGGAGAAAATTAGATCGCTGGACATCGAGGGGTCAAACAAACCTGGGGGAAAAAACCTAAAGCTGGAGGCTTAGTCCTCCAGAGACACTCTGGCAGAATGCCAGAGTGTCTCTATGATTGATCCTTTCCCCAGTTCTGAAACATGCTGCCTGCACATGCTGGGCAGGCAATGGTGCAAGCTTCAGGGACCCAACTTTTGCCAGGTAAGCGGGGAGCTGGGGGGCTGGAGGAGTGTGGAGGGGACCTCAGGAGGCTGGAGACAGCAGGGGAATGAGTAGGGGGCTGGAGACAGGCCCAGAGGCATTCCCCTTCTGTCCCCTGCTGTCCCAAGGCTGGAGGCAGCAAGGGAATGTCTCCATAGCTGTCTCCAGCCCCCTGCTCCTTCCCCTGCTGGTCTCCCCACTCATTACCCCATCCCCCTGTTCATTCCCCCAGCTCCCTGCTCGCTCTCCCAGCCCCGCTCCTCCACACTCACCAGCAATAGCAGAGAATGAGCAGGAGGCTGGAGAGAGCAGGGGAGGCCTCCAGCTTATCTCCAGTGGCTTGTCTCCAGCCTCCTGCTCATTCCCATTCCCCTGGTCCTCTCCAGCCTTGGGAGGCTGGAAACTTCAGGGGAATGATCAGGGGGCTGGAGACAGTCCTGGAGGCTTTCCCCTGCTGTCCTGTGCTCTCCTGAGGCTAGAGACAAGCAGCGGAAGGAGCCCCAGGCTGTAGTCAGTGGAACTCCATATGTGCGTAAGTGGCCACCAGTTTGGGAAAACTGTTGATAAATTTGCCCATCCATTTTAATGCAGTGGATGGGAGCAACTTCCCTTTCCTATAAGTGAGTTTCACAACTTAGTCTCACTGCTTTTTATCCAGGGCAAATAGTCTAAGATCTAAGCTTGCCCAACTGCTTGGTCTTTTAAATAGATTCTAATGTTCAGCCTGCTGTACTCCTCACAGAACAAATTCTGAGTCTGACTCATGTCAATTCAGAAGAGGTATAAGGATTTGTGTAACAAAGTGTGACTTGTATTTAGCATTTAAAGGAAATGCCTGCTTTTGCAACACACATAGAAATCTCACAGATTCCATTTGGCGTGCAAATCTTGCTATGACACTTTTCAGAAATATATCTAGAATTTCTGCCAAGTCTTGCAGATTCCATTTTCTGAAAAGAGATTTGCTTTATCTTGGAATAAATCCGATCTCTCAGGTGTGCATTGAAGCTATATTGAGACTTTTGACTTCAGTGGGCCATGGATCAGCCTTTAGTTATTTCCTGCTGGAATTGTAGAAAATTATATGGGCATTTTGGCCTCATTATTATATACCAGATTATAAAGTTCCAAAGGCATATAGTTATTTTTCTTGGTATTTTGCCAGGTGAGTTTATTTGCTGGAATCTCTTGAGATCATGACCTATTACAGAAGTATGCTGCTTAGTTGTTACATTTAAAATTGAGTAAGTTAATCCCCATGCTTTCATTTTTCCACTGCATTTTCATGAATAATATGATCTGTGATCTTTTTTTCCGAGACAGACAAGTTCTATGTACATTTTTTTCTTTGTTTTGTCTCTTTACTGTGACAGATGTAATCAGTATGGGTAAAATTTAAAAAGTACTGTGTTACGTATGTAACATTTATTTTGATTATGCTGGCTGTTCCAAAAGAGAAGATAGTGTGTGCCTTCTCTATCCATCTCTACCTGTCTTTCTATGCTATTATCAGGATGCTTATTATCATAGTCCTTGATTGATTAATGAAGAGTGATATTCTGGTATTAAGGTTCATGTTGAGTAATTCCTTATTCCACAAACCCCTTTGCTGAAATAAATGGAGCTACCTGGGTCAGTAAATGTTAAGTAAGAGTGTCAGAATTTATCATATTGTAAGATTTACATAAGGTTTTCCATTATGCATAGTATTTTTATATATGCTGCAAAATGGAATAAGACAAGTGTATTATTGGGGACAGTTCCATTACCTGACCTTTAAATCCCTCACTGCTGTCTAAGTTGGAAACTGTTCAGAATGGAGACCATCATTGTTATTTATTGTATGGAATCTAGCACAGTTGTACCCTCACTAGTAGGTGCTGCCACAGTACAAATAATAGATAATAATGATAATGAAATTGACTTGGGTGAATTATCAACTAATTACAGGGGAGGTGTTTTTCATTCAGAAGTCTTGCTTCTGATTTATTTGTGTTGATGTGGAAGCCCTAGACAATACCATGTTAAAGAAATGTGCTAGTGATTTAAGTGAGTACTCAAGATTACCTAAATACAGCAGACTGTTGACTGCAAAGGCTCTATCTGTGCTCATTCTCTTTGATCTTCCAGTTCTATCCAGTTTTTTGAAAATAGGAATTGCTCATGGTTCTGTTGAGATGGCAAACAACAGGACTGTGAAAGGCCACCTTTGCTTCACTCCACAATGCAGAGAATAAGTTGCTGTGGATTTTCTTTTGAGGGTTAAGGAAGCTTTGGGGTGATGCATAAGAAAATGCATTTTTCCAGAGATGTAATTTTAACTGTAATTAAAAACCAGAGTGTACTTGCTCTAGCACAGGGTCCCCTAGCAAGCAAAAAGACATGCTATTTAAAATGGATGGGTCTTCTTTAATTTTGATAGATTCCCATAAGTCTCATGATATTGTTTATGTTCTCTGTTCTCTTTCTCAAACACTTAAAATCAGATTTCTGGGTCAAATATACAAAGAACCATTCATTTTAAATACAGTTATCCACAAACATTTTAATGTAAAGGTTAAGCATTCACTTCTGAAAGCTTGTGGGTCAGTGAAACACAATTGCCTTGATTTTCCCAGAAATAAGTAGCAAAGAGCTGTTATCATGCTTAAAGCAAGCTTTTACTTATATACTTCAATTAATATTACAGGGAAATATTTTGAATTGTTTATCAAGAGCTGGCTCAGAGGGAGTTTTCTAAAATTCTGTCCTTGAGAATCTATATTTGAGTGGTCTCCAGCCTTTACTTTGTGGTTGATTATTAGGGCTGTGTGAAACAGCACCATTTCGTTTCAAGTTGTGTTTTGCTGTTTCAATGGGACAGTGTTTCGTTTTGAGTTTGGTTTCATTTTGAAGCACTATTCCATTTCATTTCGTCAAAACTGTTTAGTTGTTTTGACATTGTTTCAATGTTTTGCCCATAGGCTATATTGGGGAAGCACAAAAGTGCACATCATTTTTGTCATTTTTGGCAGATTTGGATAAAAACAGCAGGAATGATAGCCCCTTCTGAGGGCATGAAGCCTCCCAAGTTTCAAGGAGATATGTGCAGGGGTTTCTGGGAAACTGCACCTCAACCTGCTGACAAGAAAAACTTGTGTCACGTGTGTGTGTGTGTGTTAAGGCACAGCACAGTGAAAACTGCAGGCATGTTAGCCCCTGCTGAGGGTATGAAGCCTGCCAGGTTTCAAGGAAATAGGTGCAGGGGTTTCTGAGAAACAGCACCTTAAGCTGCTGACAAGCAAAACTAGTGACGTGTGTGTGTGTGTTGTAAGGTGTGCCCTCACTGGTGCTGGGGCCTCTACACGACATGGTAGTGTGCCCCAGTGAGGCCTCCTCCTCCCCTACCAGATTTGTCCGCTACTTTGGGGTGTGCTTATTTATTAGGGCTAGGGTCTTGGTAATTTTATTAATGTGCTGCTTGTGTTACTGGTGTTTCTATTATGGAGCTGTATCTCTCCCTTCTGCAAGCCCTCACCCCCAATGGAGCTATCTTGCAGGACTCAGTTCCTCCAGTCCCCAAATCAGTCATACACACAAACACACACAGATTAACGTGACACGCCTAACCTGGCTGGGTTGATCAGCATGGACAGGCTGACACCCTCATATGCCAAGAATCAGTTCATCAGAGCAACAATAACTACAGTCAGACAGAATACCTCTGAATCTGGCTGGGTGTCCAGATGACACCCTTATGGGCCAGCATTCAGTTCATTACGGCATGTCTGAGCCAAACTGGGTCAATCAGCCTGTACAAGCTGATCCCTTTATATGTTTCGAACTCAGCACATCCCAATCTTTTAGTCTCTTGATGAGCAGACCCCACAGTATTTCTGGGCTTCACAGGGATCTTTAGCTTAGGTAAGAGGGGTGTTGCTACAAAGCAAGTGGGGAAAGAGAAGTAAAGAAGGCAAAATATACCCAGTTACCACCAGTTTGACTATAAAAGTTATTTATTGCTAAGTAGATGAAATATATATATTGACACTAGTAGTGATAGACATGCCAAGGAAAAACAAACACAAACAGTCACAGTATACCCTGGTTTCACTAAGTATTTGGGGAAACTTAGCTCAAGATTAACTAATACAGTTTGAGTTCAGAAATCTATGCTTAGAGGGAGAGAAGAAAAGAGAGAGAGAGAGCTGGGATCTCACCAGTTCAAGGCACTCGGGTTGCAGAGCTGACAGGTCAAAGTTCTCAGCATGATCCTTGAAGGGAGATGATCTTTCTCCTGCAGCCTCTCCAGAAGAAAGTGAGTGGTGTTAGCACACACTGCTGCTTCTTTTACAGATTTTTATACCCTCAGTTCAGTTTCTTTCAAGCATTCTCAATATTGTAAATCAAATTGTCTTTTCTATTGACAAGGGGTTATCTGGGTGGAACATCTCAGGAACTTGATTGATACTCAGGAAACATCTACTTGGAGCCAGCTTGATAGCAGATATACTTGATGGGATCTCTCTTGGTGTCTTCAGAAACAATAGATTGCAGCATCAGGGTTTTTGGATTTTTACTTGCTGTGAACAAGCCTCAGCTTAGCATGACTTTTCCAGATCTTACTTTAGTCTTTTAACAGACTTAAGGTACTTACTGGAGTGTTCATAACCTGTTGTGGAGAGGACTTCCACCAGTCGTCTCGGGAAAAGTATGACAACACTTGTGGACAGGGCTCCAACGGGCTGGACGCTGTGATGAACCCTGTACCATTGTTCAAATGTTGCCCATACCCCTTCTGACTCGGTCTGTTGCCTCAGCATTCCCTAACCCGGCAACCGAGTTTTAGCCAATTAAGTTTACATAGGTCTCCCATAGTGGGACCGGGGAATGTATGGCCCGAGATGCCTAATAAACTTACTTTTGCTTAGAGGTGGGGGGGGTGGGGAAGGAAAAGTCCTTTGTAAATCCAGATTAAAACTGGTCTGCTAAATGCTGAGCTGGGTGTGGGGGTTGATTAGCATTTGGAACACAGCTTCCCCATCATGCAGTGCTCCCCTGCTTCGCTAATCCCAGAATTCACTGCAGTCTCTGCTTCAGGCTTTCTGTTCTCCATCTCTCATGTAAATGAATGGTCATCTGTTCCCATCTCAGATGCAAATGAGACCTAGGGCACTTGTTGCTCTTTTGTCACCCTGATCTGGAGGGTTTTAGGTGTGTCTCTCACTGCATCTTAATCAGTTTCTGTTTAGGTGGGGGGGCGATTCTTTGTGAGTCAGACAGTCTGTGTCCTGTGTCAGGGGTCCCCAAGAACATGGAGCTGACAGGTAACACCTACAGCCTTAGTCCGGTTCACCACTTTAAATGACAACAGGCAATAACTTAGTAAGCAGCCCAGTAGCATCAGCAGCATCTCAGGCAGCCAAACTGTCACAGTCAGTATGAGAGCAGCCCTTCTCTTCTTCCCCCTCCCTCTTCATACTTTCTGTTTCTCTGCAGGCAAGCCCAGCTTCAACTTCGAAACTTGAAATATTTTGAAACTTTTGAAATGTTTTGACTGCCCTCGTTTCATTTTGAGGCTGTTTTGAAGCCCTTCATTTTCAAAGAGAGAGTCAAATATTTTTTTCAGAAGTTAAAAGACTCTTCCAGTGTTTCAGTACATGTTCTAATGTCTGAGTTCCTACTTTTAAGAGGGCTCAAATTATCTAAAACACGATGAAAAATACATTGCATACATAATATTTATACTTTGCCAGTATCAACAGGACTTTAAGGATGGAATAAAATATAAAGTATTTTCCACGTGTCCTGCAAGTGTGCATAGGATTGTCCATTTGTTTTACTATGCAACCATCTACAGTTTGTGTTCACTCATATACATATCTTGCTTGCTAACAACTAAAGCTGTGCACTGAATGTGGGAACAAATCTGGCAGAAAAAAATCCCTTTTTATCATGTGCTGCCTCTCCACTAGCGATCTCTACCGCCATACCTGTTCTGGGACAGCTGTGGCAGCAACAATTCCATAATAAAGAAAAGCCCTTAGCAAGGAGAGCACCAAGGCATGTTATCAGGATGCCTCAGAAGCTGATAGGTAGCATCTCTCCTTAGGGCAGTATAACATGGGCAGATATGTTGGCCAGAAAGGCAAGGAGTGGTCCACTTTTGTTCCCAACTCATTCTTTTTTGGAGAAAGAGCTGCCTTTAGGGACATAAACTATGGTAGCCCTTGTAGCTAAGGTAGAATGATGAAAGGTAGGAGCTTTCCTTGTCCATCCAAATACCAGTCTGGCCCTTAGTGTATTTAAAAGGAGAATATATATTTTTGCTGTCAAAACAAATGACTATTTTTTAATGACTTCAGAGTCTAGGCAAATCCCAAAGCTACATCCTCTTTTCTGCTCAGTTTCACCAGAACATTTTAAGGAGAAAAAAGGTTAAAAACACAAGAACCTTATTGAACAAATAAGCGAATGACAGAATATCTGCCAATGCTAACAGAATCATTGTGGGTACAACCATTTCCAAAATCACCAAA
The DNA here is from genome assembly GCF_052110815.1 of Crocodylus siamensis. Classification (NCBI taxonomy): domain Eukaryota; kingdom Metazoa; phylum Chordata; order Crocodylia; family Crocodylidae; genus Crocodylus; species Crocodylus siamensis. The sequence goes on from NC_143396.1 coordinate 142,111,321, forward strand.
TACAGAATCCTTGCAAATTATAGCTTCATCATTGGATAGATTTAAAACATTTTCATCGGAACATTTTTTTTTTTTTACCAGAAATGGCCTTTCAACCAAAACAAAAGCCTTCACAAAAATGTTCATTTTGAGTTCCTCTTTTACCTGAAAAACAGGAAACAAAAATCATTTAGTAAAAAAATCATTTTTTAGTTTTGTTTTCATTAAAAACGTTTGGGTCTTGGATTTCAAAAAACAAAATATTTTAACTAATACCAAAATATAAGGGAGAAAAAGTGTTTTGGAAAAACAACGTCTCAGATCTTTTACTTAAAAAATAACATTTTGATCGGAAATTTTAGGAAAGAAATTAACTTTCTAATTTAATGAGAAGTGAGTGTCATCTTTGGATATGCCGGAAGCCCCATGTTTTTTACCTGGCAACTATGTTAGCAATCATACTCTGAGTATACATACACTTATGTACTGAGTTATAACTCAATTTGAAAACTAATCATCTCTAGTTAGCCATATTAGTCTGAAGTCAGGCAGAAGACAGGGCAGGGCAGGGCGGGCCTTTAGGGCACCTATATACATGCAGGGAGGATTCTCTGACACACTGTAGTTGTAAGCATTCTTCTAGGATTAAATGACTAGAAAAGGACAATTGAAGGAAGAAAAGATGCTAATGATATAATTATTGCTGTATCTTTACTCTGTTTCTATTATTTCATTTATTATTTGTCAAACCTCTCAAAGTATGGTAAGTCCCTCACAGGCACATAAAAAAAAGTCCCTATTCCTCCAATTCCTGCAATTATAACTTTAATAGGTAAAGCAGAAAGGGTGTCACATACAATCAGAAAACGAGAGACAACGTTTGGAACTTCTTTGTTAGAGCTGGGTTTTATTTTCACCCACCACCCCTTCCTTTTGCTCCCTTATGATATATCAGCAATCTTTGTCAACTTTTCTGATGAACCTCTTCCCTCTGAAACAATGCCCTCATTCTCAAATTCCTGCCTTGATGCTCCATACACTGTTGTCCAGCACTGTGATTAGGCCAAATGCAAAGTGAGGTGAAGTGGCGATTATATACACTAGCAATTTAAAACACTCTTTGCTTGATGTAAATACCTGCATGTGATGAAGGGCAATGATGAGTTGGACCATTCTTGTCCCCTTTCTCCATTACAGATCTTGGATTAAGGGTTAGATGACATGATGCCTGGAGGAGAATGATCAAATGCAGCATAACCTGTAAGGGCCTCATTTCTCCATTGTGTCTTGCATAGTTATGTGCACTTGTACAAAGTGTAAAATGTTGCTGTTTTGATTTGGCCACTTCACACCTCTTGTTGAATTTTTTGTGCAATATAAATGACTGTAAAAAGTACAAAGCAAAAGAGAATTAGATTCTGTTTCCAGTAGTCTCTATTGGGTCTGATTGCAAAAGGTCCTCATGAAGCCAGTTAAAAGTATTTTGCATTCTTGCCTGTAACTCTCTAACTTGAGAGAAACTCCTGACTGACATTTGTGTGAACAAAAAAACAGGTGCATTGTTAGCTTCACAAATCATTTTTCAAAAGAAGTCCTGATAATATAACTTTTTATTAAGATTTCTTTTAACCATTTCAAGCAATTAAGTTATACAATACCTCCTTATTTACTGCTTTTTTTTAAAGCAAAACAAGTGTTAATTGGTACATAAAGAACAGTTAAGTCAGATACAGATGTGATATCCATAAAACTCACTATGTTACAAGAGATTAGAGGGCTTCCCGAGTTCCTCCAGTGCAGGCAACTAACTGGTTCACCCCACCATTTAAATACTCACTCGTTCCCAAGAATACTATTCTGGCAGAAACAGCATCTCACATTCATAAGCCTAGCCTTTTCTCATTTCAGGTTTACTTCTATGCATGAGATATTTGGGATGAGATTTTTTTTCTGCTTTGAAATCAAATCTTTAACTGAGATGGCTTGGTAATTTACATATGAGGAGGAAAAGTGATAGCTTAACTTTAATGAGATGCCTTTGGACAACTATTTTGTTTCTTTTGAGAGAGAACAGGTTAAAATAATTCCTTAGACATTTCATGAGATGAAATTCTCTCCATTAAAAATAGCTTTTCCCACACATATCAAATGTGCTTATTTCACCTGATGGGTACTGTGGTGTACAATTGTCTGGTTTTGCCCATTTTGGTAATTTGCTTATGCCAAGATGTTGCAGAAGGAAACCATAGAAAGTCCTTCTCTCTCTCTCTGTCTCACTTTCTCTCTCTTTGTCTTCTATTGAATAAAGCTCTACAACAAGGTTCTTTTTCAGAGGTTGTAACATGGGTGATTTTTCAATGTGCTCTTCAGTATAGCAGAAATTAGACAGGAAAACAGAGGCTTTTGTTTCCAGTAGATCATGTGAAAATATTTACTGGAGATGATAATGTTACCCAGGGGAAGCTGACAACAGCTTAAACATGAATTGCAACAATCAGGAGATTGTAGGCTGTCATATCAAGCTGGCGACATGAAAGCTTCAGTCATGCTGTTTAAGAGAACTAGATTTTGTATTTGAACTGGGTCATCAGAATGTTCCCTTTGACCTTGGCTGTTACTAACAGGCAAAGACTGCCTGCTAACATTTCTAGTTTAATTGTCAATCGTCAGTAAGCATGACTGTCCAGCCACTTTTCTTTTCTTTTGTATTATTCCTTTCTTTTTCTCCACAGATGTAATTGCCATAGCACAATCATGGCCTGAGGTGGCTAGAGCAATGGCAAATGCTATTGTAGCAAAACCCCCAGTTTTTCTTTTTTTTATTTATTTTAAAATGCATCCTCTTCCCCCAACCATTTCTGACTTTTTCTGTCCCTCTCTATTCCCTATAGATAAGTATAAGTAAGCTGAGATGTAGGATAAGCTTTAACGTTTTATTTTAGGTAGTAAGTTTTATTTTTCTATGTTTGTATTGGTTTTTTTTTTATTACCTTTTATATTGTGTTTACTGTTCTAGGCCTGTATATGTAAGTTAGCATAAGTCATGTCAAGTTTCCATCTTGTAATGTCAAGCCTCCATCTTCTCCCCATGCCCGGTTGTGTAACCCATGACTTGTACTACCCCTCCTATGCAACTTGGTTCCTGAATGAATGGGGATGAATGAGGGTGCTTGAGAGACAATGGCAGTAGGTCTAAAAATAGCTCCCTCTGAATGACTGAACCATCAACACCAATACCTGGATCAATGACCCACCCCTTGGAACTGCCCTCAGCATTCAAGAAACAAAAGATGAGGCAACCCACCATTGTGCCAAGCTGCACATGCTCAGTAAGAATACTTGGAGTCCTCTGGAACAGGACTGACATTGTTTGGACATGCCCTCCCCATAGGAGATCATAGGTAGTCTGACCCATAAAAAGGGGTAGTGGAGATTGACTCTTTGGGACACCCTCTCCATCTGGACAGGCACCATGGCACACCACCTATACACCCAGAGGCCCTGCCAGTGACCCTCCTCTGGACAACACATACTGGACAAGGGCCCCTTTCCAGCTTGGATAGGTAGCCATCACACCCCCCACCCCCTCTTCAACCAAGGACTTGGACTCTGCTTCTCTTCCCTACCTGGACTCCATCCCTTCCACTAAGTCTCTTTCTCCTGTTGCCATTGTGAGTGCTTGTGTATGTGTGTGAACCAATAACTTCATGAGGCTGTGTAGCATGTTGTCTGTTTAATAAACCTGTTATTTGGACCCCTGAGTTGGGTTTTGCTTTATTTTGGTTCAGCCCTGCTCCAATCTGTGCTCCTCACCCCTCTAACTTCTGTCTCATTTCTCCCTCTCCTGCTTCTGGCTCACTGCCACCTCCAACACCTGTCCTGAGCTCCTCTTTGCCTCCAAACCCCCTCTTTCTTTGCCACTGTCTTATCCCCACTGCCTTTTCCCCTGAGCAACCAGGTTTCTGCCTCAGTTTCTTTCCTGGCTGTCTCCTCCTTGCCACCACTTATCTGTGTCCTCCCCCAACCCAATATCTCAGCTGTCTGCCTCAGTGTCTAGCCCCAAGCTCCCAGGTTTCTGTCTCTCTCTTGTTCCTGGCTGTCTCCTTCTTGCCACCACGATTTTTTTCCCCCTTGTACCAGTGACCTTGAGTAACCCTGGGGCCACTTGATCTTAAGTAAACCCAAGCCTCAGCTCCTCAGCCAGCTTTTCTCTAGTCCACTGGTTCTAATCCCGGTTCTGGCAACTTTTACTCCCTACACTTTAACTGTCTCCCTCTCATCTTAACCTTTCCCCAAGTATCCCAGGTACTACAAGCACACACATACACACTCTGCCATCCAAGTTAGGAACTTACCTGTGTGTATGTGTAGGTGGGTTGTATGTATGTGAACTGGTGAATGTGTATATATGTCATTGTGTGCATGATATGCGAATTAGTAATCTATGTATGTGTACTGAGTGTGCAGGTATGGACAATTGATTTTTGTCTAACTTTTGGGGTATGTGTATGTGCTTGAATTGGTGATAGGCATGCATGTGCCTAGGCTGGTTTGGATGTGTTTGTACCTGAGTTGGTAGTGCGTGCGTTTGTAAGCACCTAATTGATTTGTGTGTTTTGTATATGTGCACTTGTGTCGCACCTTCCTGTTGAACAGCACAGTACTGAGATCCTGAGAGTTGGTCTGACCCCACAGGGCAACACTATATGTGGTTATGTAGACAGATTAGCTGGAGCAATAGTGATTACCATTCAGCTCAGTTCTCCTCCTACAGCACTTTACAGTTTACATAAATGATTTATCTTAAATATAAAAGGGCATCAACATTAATTTAAATACTACCACGAGGTAAGTATCAATTCATCTATCACCCCCATCTATGATAGAAGAACATAGGGATATTAAGAAAAAATATTCAACCTTGTGATATTCCATCTAAACTCAGGGTTATCACATTACCCCACCATGCCCATAAAAACCTGAAGAAGAGCATGTGAGAGAACTTTTAATAAAGGCAGGTGAAGTTGTAAATGGCATCAACTTTTTTGGACTTTAATGGAAGGAACTTATTTTTAGCTGCTTCTAGTAATACTGAACCTGACATTTCACTGATAAGAACTTATTATGATTGCCACTAATTATTTCCATTAGCCCTCCCTAGCCCCAAAAGTGTTTTAGAAGCAAATTTTAGATCCAGATTGTAAACAAACTAAAGCTCAGTTGGCACTTATCTAATGTTTTTGCTGAGCCAAGAAGCAATTCAAACTCCAATCTGCCTTTTGATTTTGAATTGCCAAACTTTGGTGTGGCTTAAGTGAGAGATTTGCATTAGAACTGTCCATGTTGTCAGGCTCATATTACCTAGAATTTCAGTGCAAGTTATAGGAAACCAGGTGTGCTCCCAGCAACTGAGTGAAAAAATAAGCTTTTTTTTCCTTGTGCAGCAAAATAGGCAGTTCACATAAATGCACTTTAATAGACATCCCACTGTGTCCAGCAACTTCCCATTCCCAGTGCTCATCTCACCGCTACGGCTGGTGTCTAACTACTGATACAGCTGCTGCAAGGAAACCTAGGTGACCACCAGTATCTTTGTGCAGTACATGCACGTGCCATAAACTGCAACTGCAAATGTGTTGCACAGAGATACATTCCCTTGTTAGTTAGTTAGTTAATTAAAATCATTTGAGCAACATTTTTGACACCCAGATTTTGACAAAAATAGGGGGAGATTGGAGGAAAGAGCTTTTCATGGTCACTTTGTTATTGGAAAGGCAAAATAATTACCGGAAAAATAATATTTTCACTGACAGTGCAGGGTAATTAGTTTCCCAGGGAGAAGATGTGGGCAGCAAGGGGCTATACACAGGGAGCCTTTGTCATTTTATGGATGCTCATCTGTCAACTGTCAGGTTGTTTCAAAGGAGCTCTGGCCATAATGTTTTCCCTCTGTACCTTTCCCATCATGGTGGCCCAAATTTGCCTGACTAACCATTCGTCTTCCTGTTTGCCTAGTCTGGGCATTTACAATGAGCTGGGATGGAGTGGTGCTGCTCCAGCTGCATAGCATGGGCACTTGCTGGGATGAGCACTTTAACATTTTACAAGGACAGAAGTATCTGTGGCCTGAACAAGCTCACTGTCCTCCACCCCCTGCTCTCCCTCACCCCTTTCCCTTGAACAAAATACATCTAATAAATCTAAGATGGGCTTCTCAACCTGCAAAACCAAGAATAGGTCTGAACCCTTTTTTTCTTGTAAGGAAGAACTTTTTCTTGGGCTCTAATACACAAAGAAGAAGTATGTTGCATTTATCCCTGTACATCCTAACATACGCAAATGCATTCTGTCTTTGCGTGTATCTTTCTCTGTAGAGACAGATATCTTCAGCCAAAAGCCATTGTTTAACTGGAGGTAAAATCATAACAATAGATTAAGAGCAACATTATTAAACTTGGCTGCCTTAAATTAGGTGGCTAAATACATGCAAGGACCTCTGAACATGTGCCTTACTTCTCAGAAGGATGGACCTCAGTGGAAGATAACATAAAATCAGACCCAGATGCCAAAACAGGGATATGAATTCTTCATTTTAGACATCTACATTTTGTAAAATTTTGAACGAATGACCTAAAGAAACAAACATGATAGCAATTTGGAGTAAAACTCTGCAAATGTCTGAGCTCCAGGAAATTCAGAATTAGAATTGGATTTAAATAAAAAATTAAAGACTGGAAATGAAGAATTAAGGTATCTCAGAGAACCTTAACTCTGCCCTCTTTTCCCCTGTCTACTCTCCAAGTAAGGGGAATATATATATAAGACCCTGGACAGATATAATTTTTGAAGCATTCCAAAATGCCTTTGAAGTGCTCCAAGCAGCAAGCATATAGGTGTGTATGGTTGAAGAAGTGATTCAAACAAGATCCTCAAAAAATGAAGTATCTGTAAGTTCCATAGAGCACGGGAATTCCTTAACATCTACATATTTTATGGAGAGTGACAGGAAGCTGCTCAGTCTTTTAGCATCCCATAGTGCTCTGCTCTATGGGATAAGGGGCTGAAAGAGAGTGAGCTCTCTTCTGCATGTTTGCCTGTCTTTGCTAGTCTCCAGAGGCTGAGAAGAATATGAGGAATCCTTCTCTCCAACCCCTTGACTGGAGAGCAGAATCTGTGCATGCCTCTTGGCCTCCAGTCTCCCAAGGATCTTGTCTCTCCAGTCTCATTGGCTGTCTTCCCTGTTCTCCCCTTCCCTCACTCCATGGGGGTGGTGAGAAGCAGAGTACTGTGGGATGCTGAAGGTCCAACCAGCCCCTTAGTAGAAAGCAGTCCAGCTGGCAGCCTGTGGCAGCCCATGCAGGTTTAAATAAGGGCCTCCAGGCTCCTGCCCAGCTGCTTTGGCTGCAACAGGCTCCAGGCTCCTGTCTCATTGCTTTGGCTGCAACAGTGGCCAGAGTCTCTGGGCTCCCTCTGCCTCCTCTGGCTGCCACTTCCTGCACCCATCTCATGGGTGGCACAATGCAATATGGTATGCAAAGCTGAGGATAAGCCTGGGTGAATGGTGCAGAAGAGATGGGGAAGAGATCCCATACATTCCGTGAAGTGGCACAGTACCCACACAGGTGCCTGGTGCAGCTTAGCTGTGGGGGGGAGGAGGAGGATCAAAGGTATGCAGTGCAGTGGGTGGGCAGGAGGAGGGGGAGGGGGTCACAGGCTTATGGTGGGGGGGCTAGGGGGTGGAGCCCATGTGGGGAGACATGGCTCACACTGATGCAGCATGTAAGACATGCAGCCCTTGCAGGTGCAGTCAATGGGGCATGTGGCTTCCAGCCCCCCTGAAAGCTGGACAGCCCTGCCCTAGTGCACCCCCTGGCTGGAAAGCACCACTGTTGCATGACAAATTTTATGTAGTCCAGTTGGAGCCACATGTACAGCATTGTACAAAACTGAAGTGCTCCAAATTTGAAGCACCTCAAACTGGAGCACTTCAAATATACATGCTTATGGCCTAAAACAAAGATTATCACTGGCTGACAAGTCAGCAAATAGTCTGGGCTCAAGGTCTGTGATAGCCTCTGAGTCAAGGACAGTAAGCTAGGCAAGTACTGGCATTCAGATCAAGCTCGTTTCTAATAGCAGCAGGACTTTTTCACCTGTGCACACCTCCCTTCAGAACCCAGTTGCCTTAACATTTCACTAGAACCCCATTTCAGTGTTTTTCTGTGTCAGACTTGCATGTTACTTTGGACAAGCAGGTTTTTATTGTGTTTCTGCTTTTTACATATTGTCTGGTTGCCAAAGAATAGAAACAGATGTTAGTGTTCCTCACCTTTCTGCCAGCATAACATTTTTTATGGTGGCACAAAAACCAGCAAACAATCATCCATGATCCTTGTTGTTCCACAAATGCCCAAAAGTTGTGTTCATGACAAAGGTGTTAAATATTGATTTATCTGCTTTTTAATAACAAATATCTGTTTGCTTTGTGGCAGGAGAATGTGGGCAGTCCAGAGCTACCCATGCTCTCTAGCCACTCTTAGCAGGTACTCTGGAGGCTTGAGGAACCTGATCCTGTGCACCCTGGGGGGACTGGGCTCTTCAAGTCCTTGGAACATCTGCTCAGCTTTCCCCTCTTACAGAAAAAGCTCAGGATTCCCTGCACTGGGGAGAATCTGGGGGCATGTCTCTGTAAGAGGGGAAAGCCAGGAAAGCACTCCAGGGTCTTAAGGGGCCAATCCTGCCTGGAAATCCCCAGGTGTGCAAGATTGGGCCTCTCAGGCCCCAAGAGAGCACATCACCCATTGTCCTGCTGCATGAATGAGCAGGACAATGGATGATGTGTGCTTGTCCAATGAAGCAGGTCAGCTGTGCCAGGACATATCCAGGACCAGATGATCCTCCTCATTTGGCAATGTCTGTTTCTAGCCAGAGTATCAAGTGCTGTCAACATGGATTTCTTATATTAAACTTCAGATACTTTCCAAGTCATCCAGTATCATTAGAGATTGTAACCCTCTGGAAAGCACTCACTCTGAAAGCATTTACACAGAAAGGGAATGGAGGCAAATGTTTGCAGAAGTGACTGTGCATATACTGAAGCATACAGTGTCCAGTGCATCAGTGTATTTAAATACATGCCTCATTTACAGTATCTGAGTAGTTACCTGACGTGGTTACATGATGTTCTTTTTTCATGAAAGTCTTCACAGATTTTCTTGTATTTTGGAAGGGACTGAATTGCTGGATGGGAGCTGCCATATTCTGTCTTCCTCTGACCTCTGCTAGTTCCTTCTATTTTACCTGCTCTTTCAGATCTCTGACACTTCATACAGCTTCTCTCTGAAAGCATGCACTGTCACCATGATGCCAACAGAGAGTGCTGTAAAAACACTTAACCTTCTCAGGCCTTCATTCAACTAAGGCCTTACTCATGTGATCACATATACTTTAACTTCAATAGGGGAATGCACATCTGCATTTTGCTGGGTCAATATCTCAGGTATTCCTACTTTACAGTAGGATGAGCCACATGAGTAAGTGCTCATCAAAAGTACTGAGAGCCCTGGCATGGAATATTTTTCCACTATATTTTACCGAAGATCATATTGAAAAAAATGATAATTTGACTAAAAAATGTACAAAATAAAATACCCCAAAATAATTTTACAATTGCTAGTGGATTGCATTTTCACTGAGAACTGTAAGCCATAGAGTTCTCTACTTTGGATTTTTTTGATGTGACTGATCAGCTGAATTAATACCTCAACTGCACAAAGCCCCCAAAAGGACAAATGTACAAATCTTTGGATTTTACTGAGTATTACTAAGCAAATGAAAAATTAAGATCAACAACCACCTACTCTTTTCAGTTTCCACTTTGGTTGCTCTGTGACACTTAAGAGTAGCTGCAAATGCTCCCTTGATAGAGTCGGGTTGCTTCTTTAATAATTCCATTCATAAATACACACTGGGTGTCCAGTGGAGCACTTGAAACTCTGATAATCAAAAGCTTATTGTTTGTTTGAGAAGCTTGAAAGGGAAAGTGAAGTAAATACCAAGGGAAAATAGAATAAAGGTGGAGTTTTTCCTTCTAAGTCAGCAGGAGGTCATCTAAAGTATAATATTATGCACAACTTTTATCTTTGGGGTTGGGTTTTTGTGTGCATGTGTGCAATTACAGTAGTAAAGTCAGTGTTCCATGCATAATCAATCTGGCACTCTACAGATGGTAGAATGCCAGTGCAATATTAACAGCTATATTATGGGCCAGTGTGTGTGTTGAATGGTTTGAGGACTTGTGTCTTTAGCTGAGCTCCATGTTTAATTCTGTGGAGTAAAATACGAAAAAGTAAAAACCTTTTGTATGAGGAAAAGAGTAGCTCTGATTTTTCCAAGCAGGCAGAAGATTTTACCACTGGTCCTTCCCATAAAGAAAAAAGCTTGAGTTAAAAAAAATCAGTTCAATTTCTGTAAAGAATTTTAATATTTCTATGCAACATAAATGAAGGTCTCATAGAATGAATGTGACTGCACATGTGTTTGCACATTGATGCAAGAGAGTGAGAATATGTCTACATTTTAAATGTGTAACTGCAGCTTTTGTGGACATGCCCAAACTAAGTTAAGCCTGTCTAGCTTGGGTAGTGATAGCAGTGTAGCCATGGCATTTTGGAATTCAGAGCAGGTTGCAAAACTGTACCTGAGAACCTGGGTAAATATCTGGGCAGTCAGTCCACACAGAGCTCTGTGCTACTATGTCTGTGTGTCTCTCTGTACCAAGCTAGCTTAGTGTGATTTGGATTGTAGTGGAAAGGGTTAGCCTTTAGTTTGTGCAAATGCACAAACTAGTTTGGTCTATATGAAGTGGTGCACATTGGCTGTAATTTATAGTGGCCTAACATCCCTCAAGTGCATTTTAACAACCCTCACAGCAGCAGGACATTGACCATGGTTGTCTCCCCACTTTACCTATGGGCCTCGTAGTTGTGTGTCAGGATTGACTATGTAGTTTTAAGTTAGACAAGGACTTGTATAGGGTAGTTTGGATAGAGATGATCCTTCCTCAAGCACAGCTGGACTAGATGTAGGATGACCATATGGGACAGTGTGAAATCCAGGATACTTCTCCCCTTCCCCTCACCCTTGCCACTCAAGTTAGTGATGCTGCTGCAAGCAAAGGCAGGGGTGGGGTGGCATGATACAACTCTGGTGTTACTATTCAGGCAGCTAAGGAAGTCAATGGCCCATTTTTGACCCATTCTTTACAGGTTGCACCTGGCGGGCTTCAAACATCCAGTCCCATGCTGCTCAGCTTTGAGTGTGTAAGCTTGCCCGTCGCTCCGTCCCTGATATAGTATAGCCTGGATGTGTTGCCCTGGGGTAGCCTTCACCCCAATCTCGCCTGCCACAACTTTGCTCGTTCTTTTAGTGGTGGGGTCGACTACTAGGGCATATCCGGAGTTGGGAATCTTGGGGCGGTGGTCTTCTGTGATGCTCCAACCTCCCCTACACCTCGCCCCAATACCCAGCCTCGCCAAGCTGCTGTCGTTTCCGGGCCCGACCCTCATCTTGTGGTATAAGGGGCACTCTGCCACAGATATGGAGATCTATCCTAACCCTGAATCAAGCTGATTATGAGACCCTCCATGGCCTACCTCCCTACCCCTTCAAAAGTGGGAAACAGAACAACAAAAATTAGAAAAACCACTACCAGCAAAAATCCCTGGCTTCAAACAAAGATTAGGCCCCCTGGCCCGGAGAATTCCTCTCCCTATTAACCCTGTCTAAGGCACCCCTCTGTCTGGCTGATATCCTCCCTGAGTGCCACACGGGACTAGTACTGGTCCCTCCAATTCAACCCCACTCGGTCCCTCACCTAGCGACTCAGCCTGGTAGGAGCTTGCTTCCTGAAGCCCCTCTCACTGCTTAAGTTCTCTGCTCCCTATCTGGGTAGACTCCGGGAGCCTTCCCAAACCCGTGCCAATCCCACCTGGATTGCAGGGTCACCTCTCATCACTCTCTCTTTGGGGCCATCTCCGCTGTCAGCTTCTTCATCCGGAGTCCTGAGATTTCCGCCCTTGGCTCTGTTGCTGCGAATCAGGGCATCCGCTGCCTCACTGCTGGCGTCCTCCCTCCGGCAATCCTGGGGTAGCCTCTTGCCTTGTGGAGAGTCGTCCGGATCTGCCTTGCCTCTGAACAGGGCTCCACGGGCTCCTCTGCAGGCGGCTCCACTCCGGCTCTTCCCCCCTTCTTCTTCCTTTTGATCGCTTTTTATTGTCCCGGCTCCGTTCGTAATTAACCGCAGCTGGCTGCAGTTTCAAAAAGACGTGGCTAATCAGCCATGCGGGTCCCGCCACCTCTTCTGGTCTTGCAGGTAAGGGAATCACCATTTCTTTCTTGCTTCCCTCATCTTCCCTGTCATGTTTTGGGTCCCAGGACTCAACCTTGGCCCCTCGGGGTCTGTTCTTTGTAGTTCCCCTGTGACACAGGTATTAACAATCACTTCCCCTTTTCAATGGTCGTTCCACTTGTTATCAGCTTACCTACTTTAGGGCAATTTTGCTGTCTGCTTGAGCTTTCTATTTCACAGCTTGTGCCACTCCACCTCCCCACCTTGCACCCCACACCTGGGGTGTGCAGGCTCCGAAACCCAGAACTGTCTCAGCCAGACTTGGACATATGGTGGCCCTAACATGACTTCATAGACTTCATAGACATTAAGGGCTGGAAGGGACCTTGTGACATCATCGAGTCCAGCCTCCCTGCCATGGGGAGGAAGTCTGCTGGGCTCAAATGATCCCAGCAAGATAAACATCCAAACGCCTTTTGAATGAATCCAGAGTAGGTGCTTGCACCACCTCTGACGGGAGTCTATTCCAGACCCTGGACACTCAAACTGTAAAGGAGTTTTTCCTTATGTCCAAACTAAACCAACCTTCCAGGAGTTTGTAGCCCTTAGACCTTGGGGGACCTAGAGAACAACTGTTCTCCCAGGTCCTGATGTACCCGCCTTATATACTTATAGGCTGCCACCAAGTCACCCCTGAGCCTTCTCTTCTCCAAGCTGAAGGGTCCCATGTCTCTCAACCTCTCCTCATAAGGCTTGCTCTCTTGGCCTTTGATCATATGGTGGCTCTCCTTTGGACTCTCTCAAGCTTATCCACATCTCTCCTGAAGTGGGGGACCCAAAACTGAATGTAGTACTCCAGCTGCGGCCTCACTAAGGCTGAGTAGAGTGGGAGGATAACAACCCTGGTTTTGCCTGAGATGCATCATTGGATGCATGCCAGTGTTTGGTTTGCTTTGCCAGCCACAGCATCACATTGGTCTTCCCACCTTGTGAATGTATCCAAGTCAGCCTGTATCCCCAGCCTGTCCTCCAGCGTGAGCGCATTCCCCCATAGTTTAGTGTCATCTGCCAACTTTGCTAGTCCACATTTGATGCCCAAATCCAGATCATTAATGAAGATGTTGAAGAGTACTGGCCTGACTACTTAGCCCTGAAGGACTCCACTGGTCACCTCACACCACATTGATTTGCTCCCATCAACTAGTACTCTTTGAGTTCGACCCCAGAGCCAGTTCCCCAGCCATTGGACCATGAGATGGTCAAGGCCACAGTTTCCCAGCTTAACCATGAGGACATCATGGAAGACAAGTCAAAGGCTTTCTTGAAATCCAGATATATGACATCAACCTTGTCTCCCTTGTCCAGGCAATGCATCACCTGGTCATAGAACTACATGACCTTTAGAGATCCCTTTCAGCCCTATTTTTTCTATGATTCTAAGTCTTGCATTTTCAACTAAAAAAGACTTTGTTGTCATAGGCATATCTCGATATAGAGATATCCCTGATATAAACTGTACTGTGGCTCTTAAATTCATAACTTAATACCAGAAAGAAATATCTGGCTTATCAGAATTCTCAACTACTCCTCATTCCAAAGGAAGGCTCTGATACATCTCTGCTCCATGTAAATGTTGAGTATGGCTCTGGTGTCCTTTCTGAAGTGCCATTGCTTTTGTTTCTTTGACTTGAAGACTATTTATGATAACAAAGTAACTTCAAAACTGGCCTGTCTGTTCTTACTCTAGGAAAACTTCCACTGGTATCTTTTGCACTAGAACAGGGGTTGGCAAGCTACAGCCTGTGGAGCCATTTGAACTGGCTCTCAGATGTGGAATCTTGTTGGTGTTTAACAGCAGGGGGCTTCAGCAGGGGTTGTTTTCCCTGGGCCTCCAAGGAGTGAAGGAGTGCTAACCTGCCTGCCCACCTAAGTCTGACCTGAGCCGGGTCATTTCATCCTACAATTTGAAAAGTTTGCCAACCATTGGGGTAGAAGATTGGGCCCCCCTAATGCTTCATGGTGTTGTAATTAAGTTATTGACATAAAAATGGATAAATTAAAGAAAATATTTATGTTAAAAGAATTGCACACCATGTCAAGCTTTTCCCTTTTAATCCCATATGTAACCCATTTGTGGCCCTTTTAGTTCTCATGTTGAGTCCTGGTAAGCTAATTGATAGTAGTCTAAATTCCAAGGTGATGTGTAACATGGCATATTGGTATGTGGGTACATCTTAGTAAGGGTCTCATTTGTTTCTGCATTGTACCTCATTTAGCCATTTCCATTACTACAGGTCTCTGGAACATCCCAGATAAAGAGCTATGAAAAATATTGTGAACAGGAAATGATAGGTGCCGCTGAAATGAACAATACCGTTGATCTTGGCTCAGTAAAACTGGGTCTTTCCCAAGACTCCCATGCCAGTGTGCTGGTAACGTCGAAGGATACTGTTATGGGCAGCTCTTCTGACTAATTCTGGTTTGGAGAAATACAAATCTACATTTGATTTTCTCTCCTGCTCCTCCCCCCCATTCTCCCCCCGACCCCCTGCCCCTGCAGGATAATTTGGAAAGTGTCCATCTGAATGTGCTTTGTTTTAATTGATTCATTGGAGTAGCTATCAAACAGAAACAACCCAAGCTTCTCAGCCATTAATATAGGAATCACAGTGTTGACTTCAAGAACATTACATGTGTGAATAAGGTCAGTAGGGTATGGCAGAAAAAAACACAACCAGCCACAATCACACCAGCAAAACACTAGTTATTTTTTAATGAGATAAAAAACAGTGAAGAAAACCAAGAATGTTATCTAAAGGTCTTATTCCAGGTAACTGTAAAGGTGTATATCCTGAAAAAGGGGTATCCTGGGTAGGCCTCTAATAGGGATCACCTCCTTTTCTGCAACTTGTAAAAATCATCCTTGCTGCAGCCTGTATTATTCCTGCCTCTCTTTTTACCCAGTGCTACCCCCTAAAATCATGTCACGCTGTGTGAAATTCTGTCACTGCAACTTTCAAGATATCAGTGGATGTGAACTATTTTTTCATTCCCACTGTTAAATGTTGTGTGCCTTCAGTGCTCAATCTTTGAAGAACTGAAGTCTCTTAGGTCTCAATAAAGGGTATGGAAGCAGCTAACAGGCCTGGCCCAAAAGTTTTTGTGCATATTTTATGGTTGAAACTTATAAAAAAGACATCATCAAAATACAAATAAAACAAGAAAAAGGAGAAGGCAGGGTAGAGATAAATAAGTTTTTATGAACAACAGCTAACTTAAGCAGATGCTGTGAAAGAACATGCATAGACTAGAGCATTAAATAGAGGGAATGGAGGGAAAGTAATGGAACCTTTTTAACTTCCATGTGGTCACTTATTTAAACAGACTTATCAGTGCCTCTTACACCAAAGATCATTGTTGTTGGCAGCCCAGATCCTGAAACTGCATAAAGCTATGGTGAAACCAAAAGGACTGTATGGGTACAGGGATCTACCTGCGTAGAGCAGCTTTCAAACCTGGATATTCTCTTGGGCATAGCACATATGAAAACTGATTGTGGAAAGTGGCTGAGGAAAGGTGAAGCTAGGACAAGAGCTGCAATTTACAAACATGTGGATAGTTCTCCCTTAGGCAAGTTGTTTACTGCTGTTTTAAACATTTGTATTATGTAGCCACATCTCCAATATAGATTAATCTGTGTGTTTGGCTGGTTACTTGTGAGGCCTGGGTACTTGTGGAATTTTCTTTTGATAATGCATCATATAGTGTTTTTTCCTAGTTTATGAGTTTTTAAAATAAAGAACGGGAAAAGGCAGTAAATCATTCAGGTTCAGACAACAGAAGCAAAGGGGGTAAAAGGACCCACCAAAACAATAGATATTTAAGTAGAAAGTGTTCCCACTCCTTCTGACAAAGAGCCTCTAGAGGATTACAATGCAGTCAATGTTGCTTTAATTAAATTTAATGCTGTGTGAAATGCACTCGGAGAAACTTTGATGAATGACTGGGGCAATTCACGCAGCTCACTAAAGGGCATCCAGCCCTTGCAGGGGTGTCAGGCCACGATGAATTGGTTAGTACAGGCATGTTTATAGACTGCCTAAGGAACCTTGTATCTGTGTGGTAATGTCAGAGATAATGTTATGATTCGCTGGACCTTGGGGGGCTTTGATGACACGGTTAATGAGATGTCCCAGGGAGCATCCCAGCAGGTTACTCTCAGACCTCCCACATCAAACAGAGCAGCTTTGCCCCTTCAGAGCCTGCCATCTTCCAAATCCCTCAGCTGGGCTTTTCTTTCCATAGGGACTTTTCTTTTGTTCTTAGTCAACTTTAACTTTGTCTGGCAGCTGAAATTCAAAAGTTGTTAGTTTTTAATTTGATTTCTCTTTGACCAGCCTATACAATGGCTTTCTAAAATTTTATAGAAAAAAACAAAAACAGAAAAGAAAAGGAAAAGAAGGTAAAGCAAGGGCAGAAAAATGGACGGGTGGAGGAGGGGAGGAAGCAAAGGAATGTTTCCTTCATGCAGACTTTAGTTGCAAAGCAAGGAGCTGTGATAGTGTGACTGTGTCTTTTATCGTCAAAGAAGCAAAGGAGAAAAAAAACCAATGGATCAACTGATAAATAAAAGCCTTTTATTCAAGTTTGTTTTAAAGGTTTGTACAAAAGATGGTGATTTAACAATTTCCCTGTGTAGAGAAAAAAAACTCACTAAAGGTTTGTTTTAAAGTGAGGTTAGATGGTAAGTAAACATTCTTATAATAATACATTTATCTCTGTGAAATTCCCAGGGCAGGAAATTGGCTTACACTGTTATATCATTAAAGGGGGACATACATCAAAGGGAATATGGGACCATCTCAATGACCCTTCTGAAACATAAAAACTAATTTTTGGTACTTCTGAAATTCTGCAAAGGGCTCTGAGCAAAAAATGGATGATGGAATTGACAGATCTAGGAATGGCATCAGCCACTAACAGTGCCTTCATTTCGATATGTTTATCCAACAAAGGCAAAATGTCCTATGATCCTACACAGTCCTACACTGAGGAACAATTCTTGAGGAACAATAAGGCATTAGTCATTGAAATTGTATCTACAATATATTAAATGTGTATGAGAGTGATACCCTTGCAGCAGCAAGCACCATTCTTACCTTCTTTTAAATCCTTTCTGAAAGCCCAATACCATAATACTAACATAGCCACTGGAAAAGATACCTTGGTTACTTAAACAAAAAATGCTTGCTCTGAGCCAAAAGCAACCTTTACTTATGTTGGATAGCACTTGACAGCTTGAGGAGTCTCTGCTGAATGCAGTGGCTTTACCCACAGAGCAAATATTGATTGAAGCGGAGATAGAAGAGGGACCTGGATCTGAGACCTCCAAAGCATGAGCTAGTGAGTGGTAAGAATATGCAATATGAATCTAGCTGTTTGTTTCCTTGGCTTTTATTTGAAGTACCTAAAACTCCAAAATGTTCCAGAAAGGTCAAATTATCCCATTTTAGAAGATTACACATTTTTGTTTCATTTGAATATGCAATTTTAAAAATTGCTCAGCTCTAGAGGAGGTGTTTGAAATTTCCTGCTTTTGCTGAGCACCAGGGAAACAGAGAAGGCCTTCTGACCTAGAGCTTTTGTCTCCAAATCATCTCATCTGCTGTGCTGCTGCAGCTTACATGTCCACCTTTGCTCAGGGCAATGTCAAACACTCTTCAAGCAGTGCAGTGGTTTGGGTTAATCCTGCTGCAAAGACTCATACTTCTGCACAGCCTCTCATCATTTAATATTGCATTACTATTATTTTTTGAATTTTCTAATGTTATTTTGTTTGTAAAAATTAAGAACAGTGTGGAAATAAGTGCACATAAGGCCGATGGGCTGTTTCTTGGAAGTGCAATGGTAACGCCTATAGAAGGGCACATGGCCCAGTTGCACAATTAATAGACATGCTCTGCAGGAAATGAACATTTTACAGACAAATGATGTGGCATGTAAACAAGTGGCAACCCAGCTAAATGAGAGGCTGAACAGAATACATTATGCAACTCCTGCCTACTGACATGAGAGGAGAGACTGAGTGGATGGGCACCACTAACCCACTCCCTTCTTTCCATATCATTGTAGTCTGAACCAACTACCCAGGTAGGGGCACTTAAAGTTAAATGGCATTTATTTAATAAGTTACTCAGTGCTGGCCAATATTGCTATAATGAAGTTAAAACTGGAGCTGAGAGGAAGCAAATGCCAGATTAGGTTTGGTAACTTGTCTTGTAGGAAGGAAACAGCAAAAGAGGCTGAATGTTTTCCAAGACCCTAATCTATTTTTAAATAGGTCTTTCTTTAAAATCATAGCAGCAACAATCTCTGCTGTAGTTAATGGGCTGTCAGTGTTTCCATTATTCGAGTGACTGTTTTCTGAATCAGAAACTAAAGACATCATGTCATTGTCACTGGGTCAATGACATTAACTCTAACAAAGGAGCTGGAAGCCATTGGGGGCAATAGCATGTGGCAGCTTCAAATGACATAGCAAGGTCAATGAAGAGTCAAACACGGCTAAGGAGTGTCGTGATCTCACCAACATTGCTGACCAGGGTGAGTATATGAGCCAAGCCTTTAGCATAAGAAGTAGACATCACATTATAACAGTATGTAGGTGATGACAAGCATGTCTAATTTATATATATATAGACAGATCCATTGCATAAAACCATCAGCACTGGAGGGGTTTATACAGTATTGCTTTGTAAACTTAATGTAAAATCAAGGAGGTGTAACCTCTCAACACACTAGCAGAGTGCACCTGTAGCCCACTAATGCAATAGTTACCACAGCTTATTGATCTATTATAAACCGCATAGAAGGTTGAGACTGGAGCGCTCATTGAAGAGTGGCTTCTATCCTGGGGCCCATCCCAGCCCATGCACAGAACTCCCTTTGACCGCAGTGGAAATTTCACACATTGGAAGCCAATAACTTTGGCTCCACACGTTTAGGCTAGGGACAGACATTCAGAGAGCCCAAGCCTGAATTGATTCAGTCTTCATAGATTCATAATCTGTGCAGGTTATTCTAACCTGCCTAGGCTGAACTGGTTTCCAACCGAACAAACATTCTCTGGACTGAGGAAATGCGGGAACATGCTTGAAGTGGTTCAGGCTAGAAGTTGCGGGTGCTAGAGCACCCCTCCCTTCCCTTCCAGTGCTGAGCTGAGGGGGGTGCAGCCAGGCGGCTTTGATTAGGGAGGGCTCTCTCCCCCACAGCCGCCCAGCAGGGAATTGATAACAGTGTTTATCACCCCATTAAGAAAACAAAGGGACATTACCAGCTACCTGTTGATTATCCCTTTGTCCTACCACAGCATAGACCATAGCCAGCATGTGGTCTGCTATCTAATGCTGAAGTGTCTGTAGGGCAGAGGGGAGGGAGAGGGGATGCGGGCAGCTGTCAGTCTTGCCGGAGCTCTGGCCAGGGAGCAGAGGGGAGGGGCCAGCTCTGCTGTGGAGCAGAGAGCCCCGCTCAGCCCAGGGAGCATGCCAGGATGCTGTGGGAGTCTGATTTATCTTGAACCAGCAAGGGTCTGGGACAGACATTGCGGAAACTGGTTTGACCCAAATCAGTTAAGTCTGATACTATATTCAACCAGGTTTATCTCAAACCGGTTTCAGCCATTTTCAGACTGGTTTATGTGCACTGAATATCTGTTCTGTTACAGGTTTAAACCAGTTTTTGATAACTTAAACTGGTTTAATGTGTAATGTATGTCCCTAGCCTTAAGGGTTTGGAAAAGAGTGATGCTCTGAACAGAGTGCCGTCTCCTTGCAAGAACATTTGAGCAAGTGTGGTTTTTTTTCTTTAGATGCTGAAGTTTTCATGGCTTATAATTACAACAATAATTTTTATTTCAGGCCTTGTCTGGTGTATAATGATTAGTTAGACTAATGACCCTGTTGTTTACTTTGGGTCCTGGACTTCTCCAGCCAGTCATTAATTAATAGAAAATCCTACCTCCAAAGGTCTGTATTGTTTGACAGCAGCTCCAGAATCCTTGGTCTGCAAAGGCCATTTCATACCATGTTAGGTAAAGCAGGATAGGGTGGCCTGGCGAGTGGGCTGGAATTCTTAAGTGGCACAAATCTTGCATTCTCTATGTCAGATGCTCTGACCTCTAACAGGAGTAAAAAAGGGGCATATTGCATAGGCAAGATAGGGCGAGAAAAGAACATTGCAGAGCAAAGTTTTATTGTTATCATTACTGGCATTATCAAAACACATAGGCCTATGTCATGCTAGGTGCTGAACAAGCATAAACAAGAGAGATGGTCCCTCCCTCCACAATTATGGTTTAGGTGGGCGCATCTACACAAGATGCTACTGCGCAGAGGTTACTGCACATTTATATAGTACTTGTATAATCAAGGACTAAATAAATGCACAGTAACTGGAGTTACTGTGCAGTAGCGCCTGTGAATGTCGTTCCAGTGACACTACTGCACAGTAGCTTAAGAATACTGTGCAGCAGAGTAGTGTTATGAATTACGCTCGTAAGCCACATGCAGTTCGCTCTAGGCTGGGGCAATGATCACGCAGAGCAAGTATCCAGAGTCAGATACAGAATCTTTATTCCCTGCAGCGAGGTGCCTCCAGGGAGGGACCTCTCCTATTAGATACAATACTATTTTATACCTTTGTTAGTACATTAGCATTAGCTCGTGATTAGCTCATGCTCGTAAAAATACCCAATTACCTACTAACTAAACTGCTACGCTATCCAATCAAGCGACACTGTGCAAGTGAACACCGAAAGTTAACTCTTGTGGCTGTATGGTCCATATATTCTTGCCAAGATGTGTCTTATCTTATAAAAATAGTCCTTGTACTTCTTTCAAGATTCCTGTGTTGACCGGATTCAGCTAGTTTCATATCTTATTAGTAGCCCTTACACAGCACTTTTCTTTTCCACCGTCTAGTACGTGCTGTGTCCGTTCTCATGTAATGGCGGTCAGTGGTAAAGGAAATGGCCTCACTTAGCATTTGTAAATTCCACATACAACAGTCCTTCCTTTTCTTTTGCTCGTCAGAGAATTATATGGGAACAGAATAGTAACTGTAGCCACAGACTACATTTGCAATAGTCTTACAACACATACAGCCACACTGCAAGAAAACAAACAGTACAACAAAAATTAGTATCACAAGGATGAGGGTAGACAAGACTCTTTTTGTTGTAAGTCCGAAGTCAGTTACCCAGTTCCATAAAGAACCAGAGTCTGAGTCCTTAGTCTGTTCAAAGGTTGCCCAGGCCCGTTGAATGGAATCGATGTGGGTGTGGAGAGAATCACTCTTGTCCAGGATCCAGGTGCAGCATTCGGTCCTTATTACAGTGCAGGTACCTCCACAGTCAGCCAAAAGATAGTTGAGTGCCATGCAGTTCTGTAAAGCAACCTGGCAGAGTGAGTACAATTCTAGAAAAATATCCTTTAAGGCCCCGACAGACTCATTGACAAATGCTTGTAAGAAAAGAGTTACCCTATTCATGGCACGTAAAGCCTTGGCTGCCCCATACCATGGAAAAGCTGAACCAAAAATGCCAGATGCATCATTAATGTACAGTAAACTAGTAGGGTCCACACTCCTAGGCCGGACATGCATAGGTAAGCGAGACAGAACTCTTACTCCAGGTACTAGGAACCCCAACCCACATGGTCCTGTCAAATTGCACAGAAGCCATAAGTAAGCTTTCCCACCGCATAAGAAACACATCCCTGTGGGCACCACTAGGGGCAATCCTTGGAGACACTGATAATAGTTTGAAGGAAAATAATCATATGACTCTCCCTTGCCGGTTCTAAGGGGTACATTAACTTTACACGATAGTGAAAATTACAATTCTTTTCCCATCCCATATCTGGCCTGTAGGTATCATTTTGAAAATAAGAAAAGAAAGACCAAAACCCATGCATAGGTCTATAAAGAATGGGCTGGGAGTTTGAAGAGGGTGGTGAGTGAATTACCATCCAATTTATCTCATATCGTGATTTATTAAAGAGAGTTTCATTCCATCCAATCAACGTGAAATTTCACTGAATTTCCTCTGTCCAGCTGGATGGATAGCTCACCTTTTGTACCCAATCTCCATAACCCTGGACATCAATTCCAATGCCCAGGAGAGGAAATCCATGTGCCTGAGTCAACGGAATTTGAGAACAAATCCAACACCTTGAAAGATTATATGCACAAGTAAAATTCTGAATAAATCAGTGATAATAATTCTCAGGGTGCAATCCCACACTACCGTTTAATGGGAGAGGGTATATTGGTAAAGACATTCCCAGGTGTAAGGCACAGACTAACAGCACCAAGGATGCGGACCTTCTCACGCTTGCCCCAGTTTGCCCCGGCATCCTGGCTGCCAACACACAATTACCACAGTAAGAACAATTACTATTATAATGAACACAACAAATCCTTGCAGAGATCTGGGATCCCAATAATTTCCCACACCAGTCCGGGGGTCTGTAGCATTATTCATGCAGTAAATAGTTGATCCGTTGATCTTCACTCAGGCTTAGGTGCCAGGTCCGGGTTCGATGCCTTCTTCACATGGCGATAGTGTATCCAGCTGCTTTTGCCTGCAAACTTTAAAGCAGAATAAGTACATAATAAAACTTGGTAAGGCCCCTCCCACCGAGGTTCCAAAGGTGAGGTTCGTGGTATCTTTTTAACCATTACCCAGTCACCCAGTCTATATTCATGTATCTGTAAACCCAAAGGTGGACTTTGGAAGAGTTGTGCCTGAGTATTACTCTCTTTAAATTCTTTCTGTAATCTAAGAACAAACCTAGACAGCGTCTCATCCCCATCCAAGAGACTGGCATGTGCAGAAACATATATTTCCGGGACCAAAGCAGGCAGGTCTACCAAAAAGAATTTCAAACGGGGACAAACCTAGGGGCATTCTTGGGGTACGCCTAACGTGCCACAGAACTATTGGTAACACCTCCGGCCACTTAAGTCTAGTTTCTTTGCAATATTTTGTTATCATGGTCTTAAGAGCTCGATTCATCCGTTCTACCTGTCCAGCTGATTGTGGATGATACGGGGTATGGAGTTGTCTGGCAATTCCCAAGCAACAATATACTTCCTCCAATATCTTCGCAGTGAAGTGTGACCCTCGATCACAATCGATTACTTCCGGTACTCCGAAGCGTGGTATGATATCCTTCATGAAAAATTTCACAACCGAACGAGCATCTGCTTTTCTAGTGGTAGTGGCTTCTGGCCAACCAGAGAGTTGGTCAACAATAATTAAAAGGTGTTGATATCCTGCACTCTTCAGCATGTCTGCATAGTCAATTTGAAGGCATTGAAAAGGAAAAATTGCCCATGGTCTCCCCCCTTCGATTTAGCATCAAGCTTCTGCTGAAAATGCCAAACAGGTATTGCAGGTGCTCAAAACATGTTTAACAGCTGGATAAACATGGGGCGCAGCCCACCACCGAAGGATTGCACTTGCAGTCCTTTCAATTCCAGCGTGCCCTAAAGAATGAAAGATATTGCCTTACCTGCAGGCTCTACGTTGATTCAATATGTAGATGATCTGTTAATAGCTAGCCCTGATTATAATGCTTGTTGTTTGATTCTGTGGCTTTATTCAAAGCTTTAGCACTTAAAGGACATCATGCATCTCCATCCAAGTTACAGCTGTGCAAGACTCAGGTAAACTATTTGGGCTTTGTAATTCGTCCAGGAGAACGATTGCTCTCCCCTGATAGGGTACAGGCTATCCAAGATTTTCCTCGCCCTGTCATTAAAAAACAATTACGGGCTTTCCTGAGGGCAACAGGGTTTTTCCATCCTTGGATTGTAGCATTTGGGGAAACCGCCAAACCTCTAGTGCAGGCAAATACCTATGTGGCCGCTGATCTGCTAATCTGGACTTGTGAAATGGACGCTGCCTTTGTCACCCTGAAGAAAGATCTTATGTCAGCCCCTGCTTTAGTTCTGCCAGATTATTCTAAGGCTTTTTTTCTTTTCAGTCATAAGCGGCAAGGAGTTGCTAGTGGCGTTTTATTACAGTATCTTGGGGACTGCCCATGCCCTATGGCTTACTATTCTGTACAACTGGATCCAGTCATTTGGGGCTCCATATCCTGTGTTTGTTCCATTGCAGCAGCAGCTGTGATGGTGGAGCGGTCCTGCCCTATTGTTCTCAGGCACCCATTGACGGTATGGGTTCCCCATGAAGTTGAGATTTTGCTGAAACAACATACAATGCAGGCCTTGTTAGTGCTGTGATGCACTACTGCACAGTATTATTCAGCTACTGTGCAGTCAGTGTCTCATATAGGTGCAGCTGGTATGCACTGTGCTCTATCTGCAGTCTGTGTAAGAACTGGCCCTATACCGCTCTACATTGCAAAAGAACTAGAGGGGCCTGAATGGGGTAGCCATAGCCAATGGCCTGAGTTTACCACAGTTTACTGTACCTTTGCTACCTCTGGCCTGCAATACTGGTAGAATTCAAGGTCTTGACTACTATGGTCTAAAATACTGTAAATGATTTAGGTCCTGACCACCTTAAATATGTTATCTGTCTTCATGAGATAGCAAAGAAACTGAGGGTAATTGAGTCATTCAAACCAACAACTCCTGATTTAAGTCAGAGAGTATCACAGCATCATAATGACATGTTATTGGTTTTAGAGATTCACTCTCTATCATTATACAGCATGGCCTGTATGTCTGATTTTTCAAGATCCATTATGAATCAGTTCTTTCTCAGTCAGTGGGTGTCAGGCTGTTAAGTGGCTGAGATGGGGAGAAATTTGGCTTTGGCAGATAGAGTCAGTGGGGGTCAGTGAGGGTCAGTGAACAATTTGAATGTTATATGCATTTTATAAATCAATTGATACCTAAAGCTATAACCAGGCTGATTTGAAATGAATAAAAATAGATTTATTTACAAATGCAGAATAAAACCACCGTACAGAATCTTAGCTAGCCTGATGATGTAATGATGGCTTTAAGATAGTGTCATAATAGCACACTGTCTGTTTTCACTCTTTTGAAAAAGAAATCTTACAACAGAAATGGAAACTGAAGTGATCCTGTTGAGTCTTTGTAACACTGCAGGTCAACCCCCCACCGAAGGATGATTTTTACTTACCATGTGGGTTGCAATGTCTGGGCACAACATAGTGGCCTGAAGCTGAAGTTCCTTCTTTCACTTGGACTTTTCTTGCTGTGGCAGGTTCCAGTCAAACCTTTAACATTATTTTAACATAGGTTTTTGTGTATTTGGTTTCCTTTTGTGGTTTAAAATTAATTTCCAGGCTGTGATCTAATGGCAGTAATTACCTCAGAAGTGTGTACAGTCCAGGGTATATTTATTTTTGTTTCAACCAAGGCAAATGATTACAGGTCTTGGCTTTACTTCAGGGATCAGCTCTGTTGGGAGAGCCAAAAACAACATCTACCTTTGCAATCTGGCACGCAGGTCCAAAATACCTTACAAGAAAGTTTGATTTAATGATATGAAGGGCAGGAAGAGCAACAGAGGAAAGCCCTTTGAGTCTTTATGTTGTAGCTGGAGGGCTGGAGTGCAAATGGCTCGCTAGTGTGATGTTGTGGTGTGACCCAGCCTTGTCATATAGGGTACTTGTACATGTACTTGGCATTTAGTCGCTAAAAATGTTCCTGGTTTTAATTTTTCTTTCCTATTTTTCGAGGACTAATTATGTAACGTGTACCTGATTTACCACATAAGAGCTTATTATGCTATGACTAGTAAAAAGTGCTACAAGACACGCTAGAACAATTTTAACCTTCTTCTTTTTCAATACTACCTTATTGCCAGGCAGCACTTTAGGACAAGAAATGCCCTACCACAGCACTTGTGATGCTCGGGCAGGTGCTGGCTGGGTACGGGGTACCCTTAGGTGCAAAATCCCATGTCTCTGGGTTCCCAAGGGGCAGCACTCCAAGCCCTAGCCCAGTGCCCACTCACTTTTGAAAAACAGCACAGAGTACTCAAGTGGTTGTACTACACTACAAAGACCCCCCGCCCCCAGGGCTTCCCAAAAGAGTACAAAAGCATTGCACCCGAGGGCTGCATGCTGTTTTCCCCAGGCAGGCATTGGGTGCGGGTTATCCTTAGGCAGGGTTACTCTAGTGTGCATTAACATTGCATTTCCCACCCACCCACTTTGCAAAGTTGCCCCAAGCCAATTTCCCCCCCAACTATTTTTTGCACAAGGGAAAAGCTACGTTTTTTCACATTTGTTGTGCCTTTTCCCCACACGTGTGTTTTCATGTGCTTACCAAGCTGGCGCCATACTGTTTGGATTTTTTTAAAACTAGAACAGGGCTGTGGGGGTGTGGGGGGATCTGGAGCAGTTGTTGGGGTGCACATGCGGTATTGATGACCAAGAGACTTCTGAGTTGGATTAGAGATGGCAGCACACCAGTGGCACAAGCACTCAACCCAGCGGCACACTTGCCCCTGGCACAGCACCAGAGCCTGCTGCTTGCTGATGATGTCATGTGCAGGTTTGCTTTTGAGTGCAGGATGAGGCCGCTTTTGTGACACTTGAAAGAGGACACCCCAAACCAGTGGCAATGCGTAGGGGATGCGCAAGGGTGCAAGTGCACTGGGCAGTGAGATCGGGCAGAGGAGGACCCCGCCCCTCCAGTTGGCAGGACTAGTCACAGTGGGGGACATGTGCCCCCCTGACTAAAGCAGCACCAGTCACCCATGCCCCGAACTGTTCCACAAGCAACCTGGATGCTTAAAGATTGGTAAGTGAGACCTGACACTTGGCTGTACCCTGAGGGAGGGCTGCATTGTTTATTTAAACTATCATGTAAATAGGGTTTAATTGCCATCAGTGAAGGTACTAGGTACCCACAGCATGAAGTCCTAGCTCTTAACTTCCCCCTTCCTCCTATTTCTAGTTAATGAATGAAATGCTTCATATGTTGCTCTTGTTGGGCACAACAGGCAGAAGAGAAGAACAGAAGCCTGCAAGACAGTCTCCTAATGCCACTTCTGTCTCCAGAAAAAATGCTGCCCTGTTACTTTCAAGTTCCTATTCAATACTCAGTATCATTTTAGATGCATTATTCTTAATACCCTCAGCATTATTTGTAATACCTTCACCATTACCCTCTCTTTACCATGATGTAGACAATTTCTCGTATTGTGTTAATACATCAGAAACTAAGCTTGCATTTTAAATAATCACTTCAAAATTTTAAAATTAATTTTTCTGTTTCATATCTGAATATGCCAGTATTTAACAATGACCTTTTTTTTGGTCCCTTTTTTGCCCTACTTCCAGCCTTCCCTGCTTCTGCTGCTGCTTCTCAGTGACTCAGTCAACAGTATGCAAGATATAAAAATGCTGAAAACTTACAAAGGGTCAAGCTAGTCCAAGCAGCTACTTACTGAAATATGCTTATTTAGTTCAAGGATCAAGTATGTAGTCTTCCTTTGTCATTGTTTGTCTTTGTTCATGTAGCCCAAATTTTTTTTACCTTACTTGTGTACTCTCCACCCACATATACTCCTGCCCACTGTCCCTCTCTCCCTACCTGAGTCTTTCCTGAGACGTGGTGGCTTTGTAGATAGAACCCACATTTTTTTGCAAAAGTCTTGATAAAACCAGCCAGTCCCATTGATGTAGGAGTTCAAGCTGGACAGCCTGTTGGCTGTGCTAAAATTCTGCCCTGCTGGGGCTTCTTGGGCAAAATTGTGTTTACACACACCTTCCCTCACTGCCGCACAGCTGCAGCTTCTCAGGGAAAATACTCTTTCCACACACCTTCCCCAATGTCTGGGGGGCTTATCAGGCAAAGTAGTCTTTCCACACACCTTCCCACACAGCTGGGGTGGGGGGGTTCTGAGGCAAAATAGTCTTTCCCCCACCTTCCCTGCCCCATGGCTAGGGGCTTCAGGCTTTAGCATTGCAACATTAATGATTTAATTTTTCATTTTGAGTATAGCACGTTTTCTGCTATACTCAAAATATTACTTATATCTTCCTCCTGCAAACTCTGAAAATACCTTTTTAAGGTTTCTTACTGTTTTGCACATCTAAAAATAATCCTTCCATGCACCTTCCCCCATAGCTGGGGGGCTTTCTGGGGACAATACTCTTTCCATACACCTTCTCTGCCCCACGGCTGGGGGGCTTCTGGGGCAAAATGATCCTTCCACACACCTTCCCCCATCTCTGTGGGGCTTCTGGTGCAAAATAGTTTTCCACACACCTTCCCCCACATCTGGGGGGCTTCTTGGGGAAAAAAAGTCTTTCCCCCACCTTCCCTGCCCCACAGCTAGGGGCTTCAGGCTTTAGCATTAGAACATTAATGATTTCATTTTTCATTGCGTCTGTCACGGGGACATAAGCAAGGGCAAGTGGGAGACCATGCCCACACAGAGTGCTGAGGGAATTAGCAGAGGTGATTGCGGGACCCCGGCATGGCTTTATGAGCACTTGTGGTGTGATGAGTACATCTGGTGTGGTGCCAGAAGACTGGAAAAGGGCCAATGTGGTTCCCATTTTCAAAAAAGGGAGGAAGGAGGACCCAGGAAATTGTAGGACAGTCAGTCTTACCTCGATCCTGGGTAAGCTTTCTGAGAGAGTTATCCTGGCATATGTCCGCGAGGGGCCAGCAGGGGAGATTATGCCTGTGGCAACCAACACGGGTTCATTAGTGGCAGATCCTGTCAGATTAACCTGGT
Organism: Crocodylus siamensis; assembly: GCF_052110815.1. NCBI lineage: Eukaryota > Metazoa > Chordata > Crocodylia > Crocodylidae > Crocodylus > Crocodylus siamensis. The sequence goes on from NC_143396.1 coordinate 142,140,405, forward strand.
GGCCTTCTATGACCGGGTCACAAAATCCTTAGACACAGGGGTAGCAGTGGACATAGTCTTTCTGGACTTCAGGAAGGCCTTCGACCTGTCTCTCACCCTGTTCTCATTACAAAACTAGGGGACTGTGACATCAACACATACACAGTCAATTGGGTCACTAACTGGCTAGAGGGTCGCACCCAGAGAGTGGTGGTGGACGGGTCCTATTCAACCTGGAGGGATGTGGGCAGTGGTGTTCCCCGGGGCTCAGTCCTCGGCCCTGCACTGTTCAACATCTTCATCAGCCACTTGGACAAGGGGGGAAAAGCACCCTGTTCAAGTTTGCAGATGACACTAAGATGTGGAGAGAAGTGAGCACGCTAGAAGAGAGGAATAGGCTGCAATCGGACCTTCACAGGTTACAGGGGTGGGTGGATGAGAACAGGATGGGTTTCAGTACTAAATGCAAGGTACTGCACCTGGGGGGGAAGAACCAGCAACATACCTACAGGCTGGAGAACTCTCTTCTCATCAGTGCAGAGGCAGAAAAGGATCTTAGAGTCATTATTGATGCCAAAATGAACATGGGCCGACAGTGTGGGGACGCGGTCAGGAAAGCCAACCATACTTTGTCATGCATCCACAGACAGATTTCAAGCAGGTCCAAGGAGGTGATCCTCCCCCTCTGTGCAACACTTGTCAGGCTGCAGTTGGAGTACTGCATCCAGTTCTGGGCGCGGCACTTCAAGAGGGATGTGGATAACATGGAGAGAGTCCAGAGGAGGGTCACTTGCATGATCATGGGACAGCAGGGCAGGCCCTACAAGGAGAGGCTAAGGGACCTGAACCTGTTCAGCCTCCACAAGAGAAGGCTGAGGGGGGATCTAGTGGCCTGTTACAAACTAGTCAGAGGGGACCAGCAGGCATTGGGGGAGTCCCTGTTCCCCCGAGCACTACCAGGAGTGACTGGACCACAAGCTGGCAGAGGGTAAATTCAGATTAGACATCAGGAGGCGCTACTTCACGGTCAGGGCGGCTAGTATCTGGAACCAACTTCCAAGCAAAGTGGTGCTGGCTCCTACTCTGGGGGTCTTTAAGAGGAGGCTAGATGAACACCTTGCTGAGGTTGTTTGACTCAAGTACCTCTTTCCTGCCATGGCAGGAGGTCGGACTTGATGATCTGCTCAGGTCCCTTCCAAGCCTACCGACTATAAAACTATGAATGTTTTAAGGAATTCAGTCAGAAAGTTGTTCTCATTTTGAGGGGGAATCAAAGGTTCAGACAGGAGTTTGTAACAGAGTTTCACAAGGTCAATGTACTGGGAGCAAAATTGAGAGTACCCACCCAAAAAAACTCTGCAGTCTCTTGCAAAGGAGAGCCATACCTCCTATAGCCACAAGAGGAGAGTCCCAAGGTACTTCAGGTATGATGATGAAGAGGAGGGGGATGCTGATGTGACCCAGGGAGGGTGCAGGATGGGCGTATCTTGCGAGGGAGCACATTCTCATTACTAGAGTTTTCTATGACCCTCCAGGAGGTGTGCTTCTCTATCTTTCATGTACTTCCAACCCAGTATTTGCGAAGCAGAGTCTACTTCAATCTACTGGGGCCTACATGGGGGCTGTGTGAACCAGGTTAGGTTCACAATCTATCTCTCTTTTCTCTCTACCTACTTTAGGAATTTTTTTGAAGTCTCTGAAAGAAATAAAGTATTGCAAAAGGACTTTGAAAAATGTCCTGTATTTTTATTTTCCATACAACAGGCTGGGTGAAAATCTTTCATGACACTGGGTTGGGTGATACAGGGAGGCACCTGATAATATGAATCCCAAAGCTGGTGACAGTCAGCTTGTGGCCAGCATGACCAAGGCTAGTGTCTTGTGGCTGAGGGCACTTATCAAGTAGATCATTAGCCATTAGCCCTTTACAAAGGCATTAGGGGAAACACTCTACATAATGTAGCATAAATTAGGTATGTGGCACAGCAAGAAGAAAGACAGCTGCAAAATGCCTTTGCACTGCCCAGTGTGCCATCAGGCATGGGCAGCCACTTGGGATACTTCCCTATCCACTCCTCAGGTAATATGGATAACCCCACACCCCCCTCAACCCTCCAAATTGTAGTGCACACTACTGTTTACATGCTGCAGCACAACCACCTTCATGCCTGGCTGCCACAACCTTTAGTTCACTCGATGCCAATGACTGAAGAGACCATGTGAAGTGGGTGGCACTGTTTGATTTCCTGTGTCAAAAAAAGCTGGATGTCACCTTTCTGCAAGAAACCCATACTGATGCAGCTAGTCAAGCCATGGCTTGTCTCTCAGAACAGGAGTCACAATCGTCTTATAACCACAGCTGATGCCTGACTCGGCAGTAACACAAGAGGTTATCCCTGGCCACCTGCTAATTGCTCATATCACATTGGCACAATGTTGCCTCCTCCTATTTAACATCTATGTGCCCACTGTTGGGTGAGAACAGACAGCTTTTTTTGAGACCCTGGCTGACTTTTTGAGGGGTGCAGCAGACGATGATGACCTTCTCCTCCTGGATTTGGTTGGACATCTGGCGCCATTTCCACACTGACGCTAAGCAGTACACTTGAATAAAGACAACTGCTGGTGGGATTGCCGGGGCATGTCTTGACTGCTTCTACATCACCAGGCATTGCCCACTGGTCCTGCATGGCAGTTGCATTATTCCATCCGGACTCTTGGATCACAGTCTTATTTGCTGTGAGCTGAGTCTCCTTGGCAGAGTGTGTTCCCATGCACCCTACTGGTGCTTTAACACCAGCTTGCTGCAAGATTCTTACTTCTGTGAATGCTTTGCCTATTTCTGGTGGACATGGGAGACTGTGAGAACCACCTATTCCTCCTGGAAGCAATGGTTGGATGTGGGGAAGGCAGAGATTTCTGCCAGCAACACACACAGCTGGCAATGAGCGAGCTCCGCCGCCATGTCCGGGGGTTGGAGGAGGATGTAGAAAAGCTTGAGGCAGCCCTCCTATGCTGACAGAGACACAAGACTGCTTGCGAGCCTTAAACTTAAGAAGCATCTACGGGAGCTGGCAGGGGGAGGTTCTCACCCTGATACCAAAGATAGGGCACCTCAGCTGCATTTAAATCTCTTCTCTGTGGCAACTACAAGATTCTGGCTAAATCCTTAACCACTCAACTGCATACTATCATTACCTCAGTCATCAGTCCCGAACAGAGGTACTGTGTGCCAGGCAGGACCATCCAAGATAATCTGTTTCTGCTTTGTGACCTTGTGACAGCCACAGACTTCTTTGGACTGAATGTTGGGCTCACCTCCTTGGACCAGTAAAAAGCCAGTCTTTTGAAAGTGAACAGCATGCTCTGTGCTCCATTTCTGGCTCACAAGGGCATCCACCAGGGCTTCCCCCTCTCAGGAATGCTGTACGCTCTGGCCATTGAGCCCCCACTTCACACTCTGCAATGGCGCCTGACCAGCCTCACTCTTCCATTGACCTCTGGTTTGGTTGAAGGCCTGTTGGTTAGGCTGATGTAGTATGCAGACAATTTGACCATTCTTCTCAGCACCCAAAGTGATGTCCAGTCGCTGGTGGACAGTTGATGTGCTTATGAGCATGCTTCCTCAGCTCACATTAACTGGCCTAAGAGAAATGCCCTAGTCCTTAGTGTGTGGACCAATCATCCCCCCCAGACCTGCCCGGGGGTCTCCCCTGGCAGTGCAAGGGCCTTAAAGTTCCTTGGCCCATCAGTCTTCCAGAATTGGGAAGCCTTAGCAAGGAGATGGAAGTGCTTCTGCAGCAGAGCACTGGCACTTGCCCAGTGTCTCCTACTATGGGTGGGTCCTTATTGTGAACAATTTGGCAGCTGCAACATTATGGCACCATTGTGCCGTGTTGCAACCCCCCCCCCCAAATTACTTGAACAGCTTCAAAGACTGGTGGTGGACTTTTTCTGGGATGGATGCCATTGGCTCCCCAAACCTGTTCTCTATCCACCTACGGCTGAGGGAGGCCAGGGCTTGGTTGACCTGGCAAGTAGAGTGGCTGCTTTCCACCTGCAGGCTCTCCAGAGACTCCTTTACTGTGAAGACCACTGTCCCTAGCAGCAGCTGGCCTGTGTGTTTCTGCACTGGGTAGGGAACCTCAGGTTTGACCAAGAACTCTTTCTCCTGGATCCTGCTCTCCTGGACTGGGGCACCCTCCCGCCCTTCTACCACAGCCTGGTGTGGGCCTGGCAGACTGCCTTCTACCTCCATCTATGGGCCAGACATCTACAGTTTTCACAGTTGCTGCAGGAGCCACTTGTCTACAACCTGGCCATGCAGCACAGACTGTTGAGCCTCAGGTCTGATAGCCTCACTGACTTATCCACTCATGTACAGTCCAGCTAAGCCGCCTTCTCAATCTGGACTGGTTGGAGTGGCTATCAGCCAAAGCTCTGGCTGCCCAGTTGGGCATGCATTCAGTCTGCTGCGCCGCTTGTCTTTTGAGGGAAGTGCAGGCTACCCTCCCAGCAGAGGCAGTGGCTGCCATCAAGGATTACTCCAAGCGCAGCGGGACATCCCTTCTGGAGATGTCTCTGGAGAGGCCTTTTCACCATTGCCCATCGTCTCAGCCATTGATAGCGATCTGAGCTGTGGGCATGGCACCTTATTGACTCTTCCCATGCCTCCTGACAGCGATGCTGGGATGCATCTTGACGTGCTCCCCTGGAAAGCCCTGTACACATGGGTGGTTTGTGTCTGCCATGCTCATGTCCTTGCCACTCAACCTGACATGATGTGGAAGCGGCACCTAGTGGCACTGGCACTCACACCAGCTCTCCCTGCATGGTGCACACTTTATAAACTACCCATTGCCAAATGGACTGGTGACCTCCAGTGGTGGTTGCTTCATGGGATACTGGGCACCGGCACTCTCGATTGCCACATGGACCTGCCTGCATCAGCAGCCTGTCCATTTTGCCCAGGGGAGGTAGAAGAGGATTTATTTCATACCTTCCTCAGGTGCCCCTAGCTGCTGCCGCTCCTTGCTGCCCTCGGCCCCTTGTTTGAGGTGCTAGGCTTGGAACTCTCAGAGACCACCTATTACTCTCTTTCCCATACTGGGTGGCAGAGAGGGGTGTCATCTGCCTGGCTAATTATTTTCTTGGTCAAGCTAAGATGGCCATCCTCATGAGCTGCAGGAACCAGTTCCCTGGGGCCAGCTCTAATGTTGCCCTGAGACTCTTTCAATTCTTGGTCCGGGCATTCCTGACAATGCAATTTGAACATGTCGTCCTCCAGGCATGTTGAGCCCTCCAGGGGGTGCTCTGAAGCATTGAGGGCATCCATTTAGTCCTCGCCCTGTGATACTGTTTGCCCCTTCCCTGGGTACCAAGAGATGTCTGAGCGGGCTGCTGTTGCACTAGCTGTTTTTGTGAGGGTAGGGCTTGCAGGCATAGCCCTAGGCTCTGTCTGTTGTACCTGGATCTCCTGGGTGGGCAGTGTTCAGTTTTTTTGTTGGATTGTTACTCCCTTTTCCCCTTAATAAACCTTTATAAAAAGTCAAAAGTCTTTATTTCATTCTTCATTTGTAAGTTAAATTATGTGATTAAATTAAAGTATTTGTTAATATTAAAATTAACTTATGTTATTACAATTTTTTAATACAATATGGCCTTCTGTATGCTTGCTGGAACTGAGAAAAATGAAAAAAGGGGTGGAAGAGGAGCAGGAAAATATTGGTGGGAGGGGGCAGTGGAATTAAAGTGGGTGAGACTAGCTGGCCAGCGGGGGCTTGGGGGAAAAAATGTTTGGAGTCTGGGTGGCATGCAGCTGAGGCTGGCTGCCTCTGATAGGCAGCAGCAGCACAGTGGGGAAAAGGACAGCCAGAAGCAAGGTGTGTGCGGAAAGGTGGAACGTGTTTTTAGAAATCTCATCTTTCATTAATCTAAAATAAGCAATAAAATAAGCAGTAAAAATTTGCAAGATTAGCACCTAGTGTCTGACTGAATCAACGCAAGAGAAATTAGATGAACTTCCATGGATTTCCATGGATTTTCTAATGAACCCAAGCAGCACCTGGTGGTGCAATAGCTGCAAAGCAGGGAAAATCACGTTTCAGGCATAAGTCGCACCATCACAAATTTAAAACGATACAAATAACCCTCATGGAAGAAATTCAGGAGCTAACAATAAAACATGTCAGAGGTGTTTTAAATTACCATAAAAAATCCCACTAAAATAATAAAATCAGCTGATAACATGGAGACATAGATGCAATTTAGCTATCTTAATGGCAATTTTTGTAACGTGGACACAGGAAAAGTTTAACATGAAAACAGGAGAAGTGTAACATGGACAAGCACCCATAATGACAACCTCTCCCTACTCTCAAATTACTTGCTAGGCTCCCTGAGTTTGAGATGCTTTGCAGGTGAATTATATCTAATGTTGGGAACAGGATAGAAAAAAAAAAGACTAGTATAATTAGTTGGTACCATTCAGTAGACAGATATATAAATTTGAAAAGTGTGATGTTTGCATGATTACATACTCACAGGTCAAGTTTCCTATTGCTTCCTTTGCAAACTTGTCATCAGCAGTATTCATAAGGGAAAGGTCTGTTCTGAGAATTGTTTTAGGTTTACATAAGTTTAAGCAGAGAGTGGGTGTCAGCAGGAGGAGGGGTAAGCAGAGAGTGGGTGTTAGTAGGAGGAGGGGTAGCTGATGCACCAAAATGTGGTCAGATTCTTGAGGGGTTATATTTGTCTGCAAAGATTTTACTGACATTTAAATAACCAAGGTGAGAGCCAGACTATGTCCATCTCTCAGTGATCATGGAGGAAGGCAAGCAAGCAACTTCTGCTTTCACGCCTGTGTGTTCAGCTGCACAAGAGCGACATAGGAGCGATGTCTGTGCTGCTGGAGGGCAAGAGTGGATACTTCTGCGTTCTCCTTCAAGACCTGGGATGCTACAGGGTTTGGAAAGAGAATGTAGGATTTTGACGTCAACTGCTCTCTGCCATGGCCCAACAGTGGGTTTAAGAACCGGGGGAACAGTCTTTTCCACCCCAAGCTTTCCTCATTAAGCCCCCTCCAATCATAATGAGAAGCACCAGAAAGACTGCTGTTTTGCAAAGATCCAAATCCTCTGATGCTCTTCCTGCAATAAAGGGGCTCTGTGTCACCCTATTCATTGGCATAAGGGTCATAATCTAGCATTTAGTCTTAAACCTGATGCGTAAGGGACCAGGCTTTATCCACAGTTTAGTCCAGCTTTGTTTGTAGTCCAGAATTAATTGCAAATGAAAAATGCATGGACAATTTTTGTGGGTGTAAATCACATCTATTCAAAGGAAACCTGCTCACTGAATATTTGAGCACATATTAACAAGTTTTAAAAGCGAGAAGAAACTGTTATAGCACATAGTCTGATAGCTAGCATAAAATGGGCTATAAATTAAAATCTGTAATGTAGTGTAGTTTAATGTAAGGTTGTAGAAAACATTCCAGTTTGTGACATATTATATGTAGCCTTGACTGAGGAATAATTTATACTAATATAAAGTTTATTAGAGTTTATTAGGTCAAAATCAGAATTTCTATATGGGTTTTCCTTGCAACCACTGGGGTTAGGTTCCTGAAAGTTCCCAGGTTGGCAAAACCGTGGTTGGCAAGACAAAAAGTTTATGGGAAAAATGGCAGGTGGAGGGCTGATGCATGGCCATGGAAAACCATGTTTACTCTAAACTGTATAGTGTGGTAGCCAAAATGGTATATAGAGTATTAAGTGTGGATACTCAAAACCGTGGTTGGTGAGGAAAACCTGTACAATTATTCTCTATTTTTTCTATTTTTCATGAAATAATTTTAAAACAAAACTAAATTTTCATTTTTGCTTTAGTTCAGTTTTCAAAATAACATAAGCTTTGTAATTGGTATTCCCCCTCTTTCTCCTCCTGCTGTTTTGACCATGAGAGCCCGGTAACTCTAGTCATACCACAGCTTTTCAGAATTGCCTAGCCTTTTGAAAATCCAGGTACCTCTGCTGTAAACCCCTTATTCCTTTGTGTATTCTGCCATTCCTGGCCTAAGTCACCACTGAATATGTTGAATAAAAATGACCCCAGTAATGAATTCTGGGGTTCTTCACTGGGTACTGTCTCAGATTCTAATGCTGTGTCGTTGATGGTAGCCCCTTGTTTAACCCTTCATTGGTTTTATGTACCTAATTGTACAATCTATTTTCAAGTATTCCAGCTGGGAGAGGAGTAAGCTTGACAACTTGTTAACTAACTATCCAAGTCACTAGTTGCATCTTTTTTCTAATTGCCTTAACCTGTTTCCAGTTCTGAAACAACTTGTTCAGTTCCCCTGATTTGTTCTTTCTGTGATTTCTTCACACAGTCATTTAAAAGGCTTGTAGCTCTCCCTTAGCCATATATCAGTCTAAAGTGATTTTGATGGTGTCGCGGGGCACTCCCGCACCCCGCTCCTAAGGAGATGCCCCAGGAAGGGGAGAGGTGTAACGGGGCACCAGGGTGCCTGCTACTAGCAGGAGGAATAGGGCTGCTGAAGCACCCTGGAGCAACACAGATGGGGGTTGCTAGGGCAACCAGGCAGATCATGTGGCCAGGAGGGGGCAGGGCCAGGCCCTTATAAACAGCTAGGCCCAAGCCTAGCTAGCAGTACTCTTCTGGATGCCACAGGAGCAGGAGCTCTGTGGCTGAGCTGAGCGGCCAGAGTCAGGGGTTGCAGCCTTACTTTACTGACCGGCTGCAATGATGCTAGGGACGAGAACACCCTGATGAGAGGTAGGGCTGGGAGCCCGAGAGGGGCTGAGAGTTGGCTTTACGAGCGGGTAGCTCTTTGTTGGTTTTGTTACAGCCGTTCGGGCTTGGCTTGAGTTATAGTTAACCGGAGGACCGGGTGAGGCTGTAGGGGAGCGAGGAGGCCTCAGCGGGGCTCCCCAGCAGTTTGGGGGCTCCGGGTGCCCAGTAGGGGCACAGTGCCAGGGGGGCACAACGGTTTGTGCCGGAGTGGCACGGGGTTGGACCCCGGCCCGGAAGGGCGGCACTTTGCCCAGTGGGGCAAAAGACCCAAGAAAGGGTCAAGGGGGCCAGGCATGGCTACGGCCACCTGAGCCCCAAGCGCGGGAGGCGCGCAGCGCCGAGAGCGCGATACAGGCCCCAGAGAGGGCGAGGCCCGGAGAGGGCGCAGCACCGAGAGCACGATACAGGCCCCAGAGAGGGCGAGGCCCGGAGAGGGCGCAGCGCCGAGAGCGCGATACAGGCCCCAGAGAGGGCAAGGCCCGGAGAGGGCGCAGCGCCGAGAGCGCGATACAGGCCCCAGAGAGGGCAAGGCCCGGAGAGGGCGCAGCGCCGAGAGCGCGATACAGGCCCCAGAGAGGGCAAGGCCCGGAGAGGGCGCAGCGCCGAGAGCGCGATACAGGCCCCAGAGAGGGCAAGGCCCGGAGAGGGCGCAGCGCCGAGAGCGCGATACAGGCCCCAGAGAGGGCAAGGCCCGGAGAGGGCGCAGCGCCGAGAGCGCGATACAGGCCCCAGAGAGGGCGAGGCCCGGAGAGGGCGCAGCGCCGAGAGCGCGATACAGGCCCCAGAGAGGGCGAGGCCCGGAGAGGGCGCAGCGCCGAGAGCGCGATACAGGCCCCAGAGAGGGCGAGGCCCGGAGAGGGCGCAGCGCCGAGAGCGCGATACAGGCCCCAGAGAGGGCGAGGCCCGGAGAGGGCGCAGCGCCGAGAGCGCGATACAGGCCCCAGAGAGGGCGAGGCCCGGAGAGGGCGCAGAACAGAAACGACCCAGGAAAGGGTCAAGGGGGCCAGGCACGGCTACGGCCACCTGAGCCCCAAACACGGGAAATCCGCAAGCGCGGCGGACGCGGCAGAGACCCTGAGTGGGGCCGCAAGTGCAGAGGGCGCGGCGGAGACCCCGAGAGGGGTGAGAGGAGCTAGGGAGACCCAAGGGCGTCAGTAATAGGCCGGTGGGTGAGAGCCCGGCCCAGGGGCGCCAGGTGGGTGACGAGCCCAGGGTGCCAGAGGGAGAGCACCCAAGGGGCAGGGGACCAGACAACGTCCCCTGGGACAGCTGTGAGGCTTGGGGCGTGCTAAAGGGGAGGTTTTGGAGGCACGCATTTGCCCATAAGGCTGGGGCGAGAGTACCCCACTTTGGAGCGGAGGTGATACCATCAAGGTGCCGTTAGGTATAAGTAGGCAGCCTCCCATTTTGAACTTTAACAGCAAAGACGTGGCGGGCGAGAAGAGGGTGTCAGACCACCCTAATTGGCACGGCAAGGGGGCGCTCGCGAGCTCACGGCCGCTCGCGGGGCCATCCGTGACAGATGGCATTACTGTAATATTACGTTTTCAAGTTGAATACTGAAGTTTTCAAATTTGCCTATAATTAGGCTTCTAAGTTCATATTTAGACACTTGAATTAATGGCCTAGTTTTCAAGAGTGATGAGCAGCCTGCAGCTGTTGTTGATTTCAGCAGGAGATATGGCTGTTCAACACTTTGGGAATCAGTCATGTTCATAGGTGAAGAAATACAGGTTTACACATTCAACTTTTCAGTAGAAATTTTACTTCATTTTCATAGGCAATAAACCTCCAGAATTCTACTGAAATCAGTGGAAGCTGCCAGTGCTCAGCACCATTGCAAGTTAGGCTACAATCTTGAATTTTTTTTTACTTGTCCTGTTTTCTAGCAGACTAAGACATCTCATGAGGTTTGGGTCTGTATTTACACCAAGACATTTCCAGTGACTCTTCCAGAGTTATTCTTGAGTTGTAATGACATAAATGAAATAAAATTCTCGTCCCTTTAATAGAAAATTCCATTTTAATATTTTTGTATCTTCCAACTTCCTCACTTGACTTCACAATCTCATTTCTTTACTACTCTCACTCACAACTATATTTAAAATTTAAAAGCAATATATATTTAAATGTAAAACAATATGTATGAATGTGTGCACAAACACACATGTGCATTTATATATGTGTGTGTGCATATGCTTACTCTATATGTAACAGAGAGAGGAAGAGACTGTGCTGTACTGAAAAATGAGATATTTTGTTAAATTTTGAAGAGCTGTGGATGCTCTCTGGAATAGTGAAGTCATAAGGGGCCTATCTTAGATCATACAAAATTAATAAAAATGATCATTCTCCTTTGAAATATTCCATATTTCCATATTAGGGATCTCCAACTTACATTTACTCTTGGCTGCCCATCACATTGGATGAGGGCTTAGGTGGCTAATAACATCTGACTTTATTTTCACGGTTGACATTGTCATAAATTGCTTTCTCTCACATTTGGAGAAGACAGGGAGATTTGAAGGGCAGAAACATGTGCTGCTGTTTCTTTTTTTTTTAACTCCTTCAGATAAAATCTAGAATCTGTATCATAGTGTGAGACTGAACATCTGTGACCTTGGCCTTTTCATGGTACCAGCTACATCATCATTCTGACTCCGTATCGAGGCTCTCCCTGGCCCCACTCCTGAGATCATCTGTATTTTTATGAAAATATTGATGTGACTGCTATAACAACAGTACCTGAACACCTCATGTGTGTTTAGAAGTAAAAATAAAAATCTCTATCTCTCTTTTCCCCTTCCTAGCTTGCAGAAGAAATAGCTTCCTCAGTTTACTTGTGTATATTTGTGCACACATGTGCTTGTGTGTGTGATTTACTGAGGGAGTCCTGACTTGAAGAAATTAATTTTGCATCTGTTTCTGAAAATGGTGTTTTTTTCACGATGTGTGGCTTAATACTGAGAAATAATTAACTTCAAATAGCATCAGTAATAGCATGAACACTTGTATGTAAGACACTAGAATAAAACAATTATCTAATTTCAGACAGCCCATCAGCTAGTAACTACCTTTTTGTCAACCTGCCGTAGTTTCGGACTGGTGATGCAGAAATGAGAAACACTCTGTTGCCTTTTCAGTCTTTGCAGAGATGTTTTGAATTAAATAGCACTAACTGTATTTAAAAATTTGTGAGCAAAGCTATATGTGCTTCTTAGGGAGCCACTAGCTGCCCTGGGGTACGATTTTAGAGGTACAGTAAGGGATGTCTGTAAAGACTAAAGTACTTCTTAGGTTACATTATGACCTAAATGACAAAGTTTCATCTTACTCAAAAATGTTGAAAGCTGAGGCTATGGAAAGCTACTCCATTTTTCTTGGGGAAAAAAGAAAGGAAGATTGAGCTTATTTTACCATTGTTCTTGTAATTTTGTAGTTATTGTAATTGCTGTAAACCAGTAGTTAATGTAAAGCAACATCAACAACAAAGGAAAAGTATAAGTATATAAGACAATGTCCCTGAATAACAACTCCAACCCAGATAAAACAAACATTAAAAAGTCTGTGAAAACAGAAATGTAGCTATACTCTGTCATTAGCTTTAGACCCCAAAATATAGAGAGCCAAGATACTCAAAACTAAAGGAAAATATTATGAAAATGGCTTTAAAAAGCACTTTAAAAGGTCCTGCTCCTATAAACATTAGGAATATACAGAGGAACTCTAAAAGTGCTTCTCAGGTACTTAACAGATGTAAATTAAAGATATATTTTTTAAATTTTAAATTTCACCAATGTTAAAATATTAGAATAGTTTCAAGTAAAATCAAGTTAAAACATGTTTTTTGGTCTTACTTGCCTGCCATATATGAACCAAAGACCCCCCAATTTTGCTGTCCAGTAAACCTTTTTTCTCCCTGTATTTCATCCTATCCACTCCCATTTTATGTATCCCCTCCCAGTAGAAGCCAACATCTCTCTTTCTTTATTTAGTTATTTATTTAATTTACACGCTGCCCTTTTTACCAAAGGATCTGGGTGGCTTACAGTAATAAAACAGAATAATTTAAAAACAAGAGAGCAACAAGTGGACCAAAACAGCTTGAAAGGGAACTAAGACATCTAAATAAACCAGAGACCCCACCTCTAAACAGCATCTTATCCTAGCTTTGTTTGGTAAATGCTTGCCTAAATAGGAAGTTCTTACAGTGCTTCCAAAAGATGTCCAGGTTTGGGCTCTGAGAAGCCTCAAAAGGGGAGGGAGTTCCAGAGCTGAGGAGCAATAGCAGAGAATGATCTTCTACATAGTTTCACCAAGCAGACTTGATGTAGTGATGGTACTTGCAGGAGTAAAATGACTGGGGTTTGCTCAGCTGTGTCCCCCTGGGACCAGCCACGGAGAGACTGGCAACCCCACAAGGAGTACCCATGCTTCCTGGCTATAATATCTCATCTAATCTAACTGATGCTTCAGAGAAAGGTGGAGGAAAAAACCCAGAAGTCTAGGGATGTATTTTGGACAGTAGGAGGTGGAAGGATTCTTCCTGGGAACAGGAGAAGCCCTGAAATCTGGGGTTAATACAATATACAAGCTTCCAAACAAAGTTTAAGTGCACTTCCAAAAGCAAAATCTTGTAGAAAGTCAGAATTTTCAGCTGTGCCCACAAAAATCATTTTACTTTGAGAAAATTAAAATGTTTATAACTGAATAAGGGAAGAAGAGCCTAGATGTTTTTCTTACACAAAATGATTAACAAAGGCAAAGGGAAATGTGCACAGTGTGATCTAGATTCTCAAAGGAGTCTAGAACAATTTAAAGGGCTCAAAACCCAGTAAGGCTCAGTGTACAACAGTATCCACTAACCTCTTTAGAAACTAAGATCTTTCAAAAATCTGCCCTATATAGAAATGTATCTGTAACCTCCTTTGCCTAGAATAGCACTCCTCCTCCCCCACGCATTTATATCGCTGGACTCAGCTACTCGTGGATATGTGTGTGTGTGTGTGTGTGTGTGTATGTATATATCATATTACCCACACCCACATGGAGAATATATATACCTATACACATATATATATATTACTTACATCTATGAGTAGCTGAGTCCAGCTTGCTTCAAGGAAGGAAGGCCTGTAATATAAAAGATTTATGTAATTTTCATTGCTACACATAAAACATCTGACAATGTTTGCCAAGAAAACCAAAATGCCTTGCTTTGTTTGCACAAGCCAAAGGAAAAGTGCAGAGTATCCGTCTGCATATGAACATCAAAGTCCTTACAGAGAACTCAGGAATGGTGACATATATTTGGAGAAACAATATGAGAGCCGTCTGTTACGAAGTCATAGGGGTCTCTACGCTTCCTGAGAAGAATCCTGATTGGAGCTGCGTCTTTTCTTTTTTCTCTTTATTATCACTTCATGGTTAACATCTGTTGATGAGTGGGATTAACAGCACGTTTTCAGTGACATTTAGCTCTTTTAACAAGCTCTCTTCAGTCAAAGGTGGCTGGCCTGAAAAAAGGGAAAAGTCATTAAGCAAACAAATCGTTGCCAAGATTTGATGCTAAACATGCCAACGCCCTGTGTGAGTTATTCTCTGTATATGAAATTTATTCCACAAGACTGTGACCTTGATGTTGATTAACCAGAAATCCCTTCTTTTCTTGTCATTATTAACAGCTTAAGGGGCCTGAAATGGCCTCTTTTTCTTCTTTTTTTAACATCCATTAAGAAGGATTTTTTAAATTTATCATGTATATTGTAGTGCTGCTCTTCAGCATGGCCTCATGAAACACAACATCTTATTTCCATGCAAGTGCCAGGGAGGGCCTCAGACGGTTGGTGTAGTCAGTCCACGCTCCTATATGCTGAATCCAGCTATAGCGGTGCGAAAAATTACTGACGTGACAAATGGGGGACAAACCTCAAGAGGAATCTGTGATTCATTTAAAATGATGCTGTATTTCAGCAGTCTTAGAGATTCATCCCAATTTGGTGGATCTCATGGGGGACTTTTTATTGTCTGTTATTTGGAGAGTGCTAGGGAAATGGAATTCCTCCTTAGTTGGGCTTTTCTGTTCTTGATTTTTTGGGGCCTCATTTTCTGTCACATGAAGGCTCTATCATCCCTTGTGATATGCATTTAAAGTTGGCGGGGACTGGTCCTGAGAATCCCCTCTGCATAGAGTGGGGTCCAGAGCCAGTGCAGAACTGGTAGAAAGGGTTCTATGGTATCCTTTCTCATGGAGAACATGATTAAGATACACAGCACTACTTCTATTCCCAGGACCTCCAGGAAGTCAAGGAAGGCAAAGCATAAATTACAATAGGGAAGAGATTGCTTTAATTTATAGTGAGGGCAGTGGACTTTGCCCGGTGCCAGCATGTAGGAAGTGCAAAGATAATTTAAATCTACCCTTGTTTGCTCCTTTCTCTATCAGGCCCAAACACAGGAACAAAGTAATGGAGAATCAGGCCCCCTCTTGTGCCTGCTGTGAAGTGTGAACTGAGTTTGTGAAGAGGGAGGGAAACATAGAGCTAAATGTTCACCTCAGTTTGTGTCCTGTGAAGGAGGAAAGTTAAGAAAGGAAAACAAGGTATGTCTCCTTAGATCCTTTTTTGGATGGAGTTAGAGTAATAAATTGAATAAAATCTGGCCACTGTAAACTTAACTTACAAAAAACATTAAATGATATTATATTACAGAGAAGAGCTGGCACCTACTGCTATATGGCTGTCTTAGCCTTTATGGCAATTTGCATAGATTAACTTATACTGCTTTGGGATTTCACTGTCAAGCTGTAGCCTTGGAACTCTCCATTATGGTGGGGCATAAGACTGTATCACTGCATTTTATGAGGCTGTGATCAACTATTGATAATCAAAATCTAGCCTTACCTTTTTCTCCCTTTCTCTGTTGATAACAAATATATACATACCATTCTGAGTCTTGTGTTGTGGTTCTGGCTCTATATCTAGCATTACTTACAAACAACATGCAGGAACAGAATGTTATTGCAATGAACAAGATTGCAAGGTCAAGTGCTCATAAATTAGAAAATGCCATAATTGTCTGAACTTCCAAACTGTTGCGGACTGTTTGAATTTCTAGCAGGAGTTAATTCTTTGAAGAAAGAGAACTGTATGGATACAGAATCAAAAACTCCTCACAGCCAGTTTTCATTCATGGCATATGCATAACATTTATTCTTGAGCTGGAAAGGGGGAAACAGAAAACACAGCTGTGAAAACTACATAGAACTAGTAGCACTTTTACAGCAAAGAAAGAGCTCTGAATGCAGGTTTCATGCAGAATTCTGTCACATACAAACCTGACCTCATCTACTGTGGGAAATCTATTCGTGTGATCTCTTTACCAAACATACTGAAATCCCGGGGTTAGAAATGGAGGTGGGCCCATTACTCAAAACACCACTAGGTCAAGGGTCAGATTGGTGCCTTCAGACCTTGTATCTTCTATTTTTATAAAAAAGGATCAATTTGAGAGTGTTATTTGTATAGGGTAAGTACAAACAGTCAAAAAGCCTGAGGTGGAATTTGCAGATTTCTCTAACCTGCATAGATTGAACCGATAATGAACTGAACTGATGTTCAGATTTTAATTGCGAAAGGAAGGTGGAAAAACTGACCCAAGCCCGAAGGCAGAGGGCACTAAAGCACACTTCCCAGGCTGCCTCCATGGTGGTGGGGGAAAGAACCCCACTCCTCGTGCTGGCCTCCTGAGCTGGTCATCTGCCTACATGGGGGGAGCCCCATGCTGGGGAACCCCATAGCCCTTGTTTGCCCAACTGCAGGGAAGGGGACAGGAGGGGATTCCAGCTCTGTGAAACCCAGCAGGTGCGAGTCACTGACATACAGGGGACAGGGGAAAATGAAGCCCCCCACCCTGGTCTCAATCCCCCGAAACTGGGTTCTTCCTACCAGGAGGGGCCGGGGGGGGGCACTTTCCCCTCCCCACCCAACTGGGCTAATTCCATTGAAAGAAACTTTCCCCACCACCCAACACAAGCCCTCAGGGCTGCCTGCCACATCTTGCCAGTTGCTGCTGGTGCTGGGCTCCAGCAGGACTTGTTGGGCAGCCCTGGGGGCTTCTTGCACCAGGTGGCAGGGACGGCAGTGCTCCAGAGAGGGAAGGACTAGCCTTGCCACCTGGTACAAGCCCCCAGACTGCCTAACACATCGTGCCAGAGCCTGGCACCAGCACCAGCCAGAAAGACATGTCAGACAGCCCTGGGGGCTTGTGCCAGGCAGCCCTGGGGGCTTGTGCCAGGCAGCAGGGCCTGATGTTTCTTTCTATGGAGCTAGCCTGGCCAGACAGGGAAGGGAAATTCCCCCAGGATGTGGCCTCCCAGCTGGGAAGACTCCAGATCAAGGGGCCAAGACCAGGATGGGGAGCTTCATTTCTGGCCAGCCCTGGGATGGGGGACTCCTTTACCTCTGCTCCCAGCATATCAGTGACTCATGCCAGCCTGTCCTGGGAGCAAATGGCAACCTTTATAGGCCAGGACTTGGGGGCCAAGGCTGGGGGAGCTCTGTTCCCCAACCCCAACCCCACTCTGCTTCCCCACAGGGCTGACAGGCACACATAGACAACATGTATGGGGGGTACAAGGGGGCATGTGCCTCCCCCCCCGAAATTGACCCTCACTGGCTGGGGAGTGGGGAGTGCCAGCCAGTGCCCCCCCCCGAGAAGTGGTTATGATCAAACACTGGGGGACCCCCCCCCAGTTGGTGATTGGCTGCTGGTGCTCCCTCAGAGCCAGGAAGGAAGCACCAGTCACCCATGCAGACACAGGCAGGACCAGGCTGGGGAGCAGAGGTATTGTTGCCTTAGCACTGTGGTGGCCATGGGGCAGGACTGGCTCCAGTTCAGCCAGAGTAGATAACATAGCTGAGGTTAGCCTGCCACTCCTGTGAGAGGGGCTAGCAAGGGGCCCCAATGCATCCTTTGATGCTGGGCGACTGGGACATAACTTGAGTTGGGAAGGGATCTGGACAGAAGTTTCATAAACTGGTTTGACCTAAATCAGTTAAGTTTGATACTACATCTATCCAGGCTTATCTTAAACTGGCTGTGGCCATTAGGCACTGAAATTCTGTTCAGTAACCTATTTCTGATCGCTAGGTTTAAACCTATTTCTGATAACTTATTCTGGTTTATGTGTAACTTCTGTTCCTAGCCACTGGGGACTCCTGCATTTGAGATGAGAAATAAAATATAGCTGTTGATAAATACATTTCATGTGAAAGTTTTCTTTAGCTTTGACAGTTTATTCAGACTAATAAAGAGTTGGCAGCTACTCAAGTATGATATGTTTCAATGAATGTCAAGCTTTTACTAATGAATAACCTCTGCAAAAATTTCTATTTTAGCCAAAACTTCATCAAAATTGGTAGATGATCTATATCATTGACAAATCTGGCCCAGATTTTCATTATATATGTTCGGGTTTCAAGTAAAAAATGATTGGGTTTTGTGTTATAGTTGAGTTGCACAGTAATTGTGGTCTTTTTTACAGAACTACTGATTGACTGATCCTTTTGTGTCTAATCAGAAAGAGTCAGCAGAAGTTACAGCATGTTTCTGCTAGCCTGTTTGGAGGGTAGAACAATAGAAGAGAAAGGACGTCTTTCATCCAAAAGATGTATTAGACAGGGGTGAGGCAGGGCACATCTATATGTGCAACACTCCAGGATGGGTTTATTCTTGAGTAAATTTCAGAATTAATTCTTTACTCTAGAGTAAGTTACTCTAGAGTAAACCCACCCCAGACAGGGGTCTACACATGCAGGTATGAGAGAGCAAATTTGCTGCTCATGACATCCATCTGCTTCCACCCCTGCTGGCCCTGTACCATCCCCCTGCAACAGCCAGAGGGAGCTGTAGTTTCCCCCTGGGTGCTAGCTCAGAGGCTGGCAGCCAGGAGACAGCTGTCTCCTGGCAGTGGCTGGGACATTGTTCCCTATCCCCGGGAGCTGCCTGCTGCCAGAGTGGAAATAATGTCTCCCTGTCCTGGCAGCAGGGAGCTCCCAGCCCCTACTCCACGATTGTGACTGCAGGGCCAGTGATGGGAGATTCTTAATATCTCCCAGACCAACCTCTGCAGTTGTGGGGCCCAGAATTGGAGATTCTGCTACCATGTTAAGAAATCTGTATGTCCCAGTTGAATCATTCACTGACCATAGCTTTTCTTGACATTTTCAAGGATGGCTTTTAACTTTCTATATTGTCTTTTACTACAGTTCTTGTAGATTCCATACAAGACCCTATTACTCTCATGCTAAAACACAGGTCAGGTTTCGTTATAAAATATGTTCATTCAATACTGGGTTTTGTCTTTTTCTTGGAAATTGATGCTGGCATAACTAGTCTATAGCAACCATGTCCAAGGGCATTTGGTACATGGGCAGAAGTTGCTGCACCTAGGGAGGAAAAATGTCCAGCACACCTACTGCCTAGGAAATGACCTTTTCTGTAGCATGGAAGCGAAAAGGGATCTTGGAGTCCTAGTGGACTCCAAGATGAACATGAGTCATCAGTGTGACAAGTCATCAGAAAAGCTAACTGCACTTTATTGTGCATCAGCAGATGCATGACAAACAGAACCAAGGAGGTGATACTTCCCCTCTATAGGGCACTGGTCAGACCGCAGTTGGAGTACTGCATGCAGTTTTGGGCACCACACTTCAAGAGGGATGTGGATAACCTGTGGTTCAGAGGATGTGGTTCAGAGGAGCGCCACTTGTATGGTTAAGGGTTTGCATGCCAAGCCCTATGAGAAGAGACTAAGGTACCTGGACCTCTTCAGCCTCTGCAAGAGAAGGTTGAGAGACGACTTTGTGGCTGCCTATAAATTCATCATGGGGGCACAGAAGGGAATTGGTGAGGCTCTACTCACCAAGGTGCCCCCGGGGGTCACAAGAAATAATGGTCATAAGCTAGCAGAGAGTAGATTTAGACTGGACATCTGGACATTAGGAGGAACTTCTTCACAGTTAGGGTGGCCAAAATCTGGAATGAACTCCCAAGGGAGGTAGTGCTCTCCCTTACCCTGTGGGTCTTCAAGAGGAGGTTAGATAGGCATCTGGCTGGGGTACACTGAACGCAGCATTCTTTCCTGTCTATGCAAGGGGTCGGACTCAATGTTCTATTGAGGTCCCTTCCAACCCTAACATCTATGAATCTATAAGTTACTCAAAAGTAAGTTATCTGTGAGCTCTGCCCCAATTCTTTCCTTCTATCCACTGTTGCCTATCTCATTTGGTTTTTCTTAGACAAGTCATGGTAGAGATATGGCTAGGAGACCTCTGGATTGTGTACCAGCAGGAAGTTTTATTACAGGATTCCCTTGCTTTAAGCCATACATGCATTGCTAGAAAACAGTGCATAACTCAAAATTGCATAAAGGGAACCCACTTTACAATGTAACAGATAGGGATACATTCCAAGACCTTGAATGTACTGACCTCCAGACTCATTTCTACTAGAACTGTGCAAAATGTTATCAGGTGTTTTGTTTCGATGCTGTTTCAACTCGTTTCAAGCTCAAAACAGCAGAATCAAAATGACCAGCCTTGAAATGAAACAAGGCCAGTCAAAACATTTCACAAGTTTTGAAATGTTTTGAGTTTTGAACCAGCATCACAGCCAGGTAGTAGGAGGTAGGGGAGAGCCAGGGCTGCACTCCCAGTGGCTACGTGCAGTCCCATGTGGCTCAACCTGGTGGGGAGCACAGCCCTGGCTCGCCCTGCCTTCTGCCACTGGGCTGCGCTCTCTGGGGCTGGTGGAGTTGATTGAAGTGCATTGCCAGCTCTGCCTGCCTCCCAACACTGGGCTGCACGCCAATCAGCTCCAGCAGCCCAGTGGAGCTCAACCCAATAATGGAAGGCAGGCACAGCCAGGGCTGCACTCTGCCTCCTGCCAACAGGCTGAGTTCCATGGGACTGCAAGCCGCTGAGAACCCAGCTCGGTGGAGGGAGGTGCAGTGCAGCCCAACTCCACCAAGCTTCAAGTGGTGGGGACCCAGCCCAGTGAAGGCAGGTGCAGCACAGCCCCAGGGCTGAGTTCCCTTCCCCAGCCCAATTGAAATGTCGAAACAGCGTTGAAACAGCAAAACCATTTCAATTAAACAGAACAGTGTTTTCAAAATGAAACAAAACTCAAAACGAAACACTGTTCCATCAAAACATCAAAGTGGAATGCTGCTGTTTCACACAGCCCTAATTTCTACCACTTTTCCAAGACAATTTTGGTACTCACCAACAGCAGATAGTACACACAAGTACAGGGTGGTGCTGAATGTTACAATAATGGTAACACGCATCACAATGAGCGAGGAGCACAGATCCACACAGGAGACTATTTTTTGGTGTGCGTCACTCCCACAATGCACAACACAAAGTAGCTGACTGTGAGTTTCCACCACACGGATTGCATAAGAATGAATGTACCTCGAATACAATGAATTTTTGGTATAAAAAGGGTCATTACATAAGAGCGAATTTGCACATACAGAACCCACGAAAGCATGGGAAACCTCTACCTGTATTACATCACAAACTGAGAATGCTTACTGCCATTTATGTGTGATGTATCTCAGCCTCCGACTGTGATTCTTCTCCATGCCAGATTCCATTTCTTGTCCAAATATCTTCTGCCACATGAGGGATCACTGCACAGCAAAGGATGTAGAACACCCCTGTGATTAAGCAGTGAGGAGACAATAGACTGATGCTATAGTGATGAAGAGCATATAAGTATATAATTGAATATTGCAAATAGAAATGTAGAATCTTCCTTTAATGTAGCAACCAAAGAAAGTGTAGCCAGAGACAAGCTTAATACTTATGATACCAAAGACCTAATAATTTGTCTCCTTCCAAGAAGAGTGTGGACTTGAACCATCTTAGAGGGACAAGAATTGGCATGTACTCTTGTACTGGACTCTCTGTAAGAACTTTAGAATTCCTCTGACCTTTCTTTTTATAACTGATCAGTGAAACATTGTACTTGAGGAACGTACACCCTTTGATATTAGGTATATGGGAAAGGCTTATAAGGAACCCTTCAAGGGTCAGTGTCTGAAGTATACCAACCTATCATCTCTAGGTCATAATATCATAGGAAAGTATAATTGAAAGGCACCTAAAACAGTAGACCAGCACTCTGCTCAAGGTAGGATCATCCCTGGTGAAACTATCTCAGCCAAGTGTCTGTCCAACCTGCCCTTGAAAATTTCCAAAGATGGAGATTCCACAATTTCTCTAGGCAGCCTGTTCCAAAGCTTGACCATTCTCATAGTCAGAAAGTTCCTCCTAATCTCCAGCCAAAATTTCCTCTGTTGCAGCTTGAGGCCATTGCTCCTAGTCCTGTCCTCTACAGCCAGAGAGAAAAGCACATCTCCATCCTCTCTATAAGCAACCTTTGGGCATTTGAAAAATGTTATGAAATCCTTCCTCAGACTAATTAACACTTGCTCTTTCAGCCTTTGCTCATAAATCTTGCATTTCAGCCCTCTAACCTTTTTGTTGCTCTGAACTGAACTCTTTCCAATTTATCCATGTCCCTCTTGAAGTACAGTGCCTAAAACTGTACTCAGAACTCCAGGTGAGGCCTCACCAGTGCTGAATAGACTGAAAGACTCACTTCCTTTGATTTGCAAGTGACATTCCTGTTAATACAGGAATTCCCCTGTTTGTATTTGTATATGCAATTGTTCTGTCCCAAATGCAGGACTTTGTACTTGTCCTTGCTGAATTTCATCTGATTGATTTGGAATAGTTTTTCCGGTCTATCCAGGCCATTCTGAATCCTAGAACTGCCCTCCAGAATGTCTGCAACTCCACCCAACATGCTGTCACCCACAAATTTGTTAAGCGTACACTCAATCCCACCACCCAAATCATTGATGAAGATTTTGAACAATAGATCTAGGACAGAATCCCGGGGAACCCCACTTGATGTCTCATCCCATCTAGACATTGATGACTACTCCTTGAGTATTCTTCATTGTGTCTCCAATCTAATTCTTCTACATAGTCTGCTCCCAATATTCTGCACAGGCCACTGCTTCTGTTGCTGGTGTTGCTAGACCTTGTGGGGTGCATTATGGCAGGACATCTCAGGAAATGATCCATGGTTTGCTTCTCCTGACAAACACATTGGTCAGTTGCACAGAGGCCCCATGATTTCATGAGAGAGTTGCATCAACTGAGACACACTCTCAATCTGTTCAGCCTCTACCATGTGTGTCATTTGTAGTTGGAACTGGATGCTAACTCTTCACTGGAGGTAATTCCTTGTTGGCTCCATTCAACAGATTTGTTGCCTAGTTTCTCCCATTCTTTTTGCCAGAGAGTAGTTCTGGCTGGTTCTGGTGATGTGGTCAATGGTGTGGTAGTGGAGAAAAAGCTATTTCTTGATAAGAGAATCCTGGTCATCTCTCTTAAGATATCAAAAATTGATAAAATCACAAATTCTCTGATTAAAAAAAACAAAAACTGTGATTAAAATGGAACACCACTACATATATAGGTATTAATTGAGCACTATGTTGTATTGATAAATTTAAAATTTTAAAGCAATTTGGAAGCCTACCAGTGCCTCAATCACTATAATAAAATGAATTCTAAATATCTATAAGTTTTGGTATTTGATTTTGAGTTTTTTATCATGGAATATCAGAGTTCCACTTACTCCTTAGCTCACCTGGAAGCAAGTCCTGGACCCTCACTCCCATGCCACAGCCTCTCAGCCCTGCTGCTGGTACCCCTCACTCCCCACCACAGCCACCCACTCCTCCCAGTGGAGAGGCCCCAGGTGCCAGGACTATGGGGCCAGGAACCCAGGTCTATAGCCCCCTGCCCCCCACAGCAGTTTCTGAACCCTGGCTGCCACTAGTGGCTGCTGTGGTGGAGCAAAATGTGGGGCCTGGCTCCAACCTCACGGGCAGCACAGCCAGAGAGGAGCCCATGTTGGGGGTATGTGCTGCCTGCTGTAGGCTAAGGCCCCCCCCTCTCTGATGTTAGACAGGATGGTGTGGTGTACAATTGTACATATACAAACACATAAATCAATTAGGTACATACACACACACACTACCAGTTTAGGCACATACCCATCAAAATAGCCTAGGCACTTGCATACCTATCACCAATTCAAGCACATACACAATACGCCCCAAAAGTTAGATCCAGATCACTAATTCACATATCATGCAAACAATGACACATTTTATATATATATACACACACACATATACACACATACACAGACACACACACCAGTTCACACACGTACAACCCACCTACACATACACACAGGTAAGTTCCTAACTTGGGTGTTGTGATGTGTATGTATGTATGTGCTTGGTGTACTTGGGATACCTGGGAAAAGGTTAAGGTAAGAAAGTAGAAGTGTAGAGAGTGAAAGCTGCTGGGAGTGAAAGTCACCAGGACTGGGATTAGAACTGGTAGACTGGGCTGAAGAGCTGAGGCTTGGGGGTAACTTTAGGTTAATTGATCTTAATTGATTAAAAGACAGTGTCCAAACCCTGCAGAACAGGGGAGGATCTGGCACAGAGGCTGGGACTGGAGCCAGCACTATGAGAGAGCTGAAAAGGTAGGTGGGGAGAGGGAAAATGGGACTAAGGGAAAGTGTGGGTGTTAAAGAGGGGCTCTGGGTGTGGGGAGCCAGAGAAGTAGTAGGGAGTGGCAGTAGGTACTGGGAGCTGGAGAAAGGCTCCAGCTGCTGGAAAAAAACTGCAGGAAAGCCACGAGGAGCTGTGAAGCTGTGGAGGGGGATGACTACAGAAGGTGTGGGGGAAGCCTGGAAACATAGAGATGGACAGCAGAAAATCACAGGAAAAGTGACAGGAGAGACTGAAAGGTGGTAGGGCAGCAGGAAAGCAGAAAAAGGCTGCAGAAAGTCACAGGAAAAGCAGCAGGAGAGACTGAAAGGTGGCAGGGCAGCAGGAAAGCAGAGAAAGGCAGCAGGAAGTCACAGAGAAAAGGCAGTAGATGGCATGGGGGGCTGAAAGGCAGCAGGGACAGTATGAAGGGAAGGAAAGGCTGTAAGGTGGCAGAAAAGGGGAGATGGAATTGGGAGGAGATCGGGAAACTAGTAGAGAGGGGGGCTGGAGCTGAGATAGAGAGAGAATGAGGCTGGAATTTAAGATAGCGAAGGGACAGGGATTCACTAAAACATGACCCAACTCAGGGTTGCAAATGACAGTGGTTCTATTGAACAGGGGAGATGGTGACACAATATCTTATTGGTTCTTTTGCGCACACACACACATACACACACACGCACACGCACACACAATGGCAGTAGGGGTTAGAGAGGCTTGGTACAGGGGCTGAAGTCCACTGAAGTCCAGGAGGAGAGAGAGAGAGACAGAGAGAGAGAGTCCAAATTGTAGGAGGAGGTGTTCAGGTAATATCTACCTATCCCAGGCTGGAAAGGGGTCCTTGTCCAGTAGGTGTTGTCCAGAGGGGGGTCGCCGGCAGGGCCTCTGGGTGGATAGGTGATGTGGCATGGTGCTGGTCCAGATGGAGAGGGCATCCCACTGGGTCTGTCTTCACTGCTTCTTTTTATAGGGGCAGGCCTTGTGTGACCGTAGTGACAGGAGGCATGCCCAGGCAAGGGTCAGCCCCTGGCATACTGAGCATGTGTGCTCCATGCAGGGATGTGCAGTTTCGGGTGTCTGTAATGGTGGGGTACTGGTAGAGTTGCTGGTTCTGCAGCGTCTTTTGTTTTTCAAATGCTGGGTTCTTGTCTCTGTTCCTGGGTGAGGTCCATGGTTCCTGGATGATTCAATGCAAGGTGATGGCCCAGTCATTACAGGCCATTTAGAGGCCTGCTACCATTGTATTTCAATCATTCCCAATCATTCTCATTCATCCAGGAACCAATTTATATGGGAGGGGTATGTGACTCATACAGTTGCAACATGGGATGCCCAGGCAGAGGACACAAGACAGAGGCTTGACATATAAAATGGAAACTTGACATGACTTTGGTTCACTTACAAACACAGGCCTAAATCATACAATATCCATATGAAACAATAAAATCAATACAAAAATGATAATTATACAATATACAACAGTAAAAATCAATACAAACCTAATAATTATACACTATAAAACAGTGGATATCCAAAACCAAAAACTTGCTACCATAATAAAAATCTTAAAGCTTATCCTAAGTCTAAGCTCACTTATCTAGAGGGAATAGAGAGGGAGAGAAAAAGTCAGAAATGGTTGGGAAAGGGGAGGGAATGCATTTTAAAATAAATTTAAAAAAAAGAAAAACTGGGGGTTTTGCTACACTCCCACGTCCCACAGCCCCTTGCATGCTGGAACTCTGCTAGCTAGAAAATCCATTTGTTTCTCCATTAAAAATAGAAATTGGAGTTTTTCTCATTTAAAAGGGAAAATCTGTGGGGTTTTTCCATTTTTCTATGGGAAATGGAAAACCTGGATCCCTGGAGATGGTGTGTTGGTTGATGTCCATATAGTGGTAATTGTCTGACTCTTGTACTTGCTGGTCAATGTTACCTGCTACTTTCCTTCTGATATAAGAGGGAGCTATGCCAGATAGTCTGTATAGGCAGGTAACAGGGGTGGCTTTTGGGCAGCCTGTATAATTCTTCATGCATCATTTAAGGCAGTCTCTATACGTACTGTGACTTGAGCATGCCCAGGTGGTGCAGGCATATTCAGCCCCAGAGAAACAAAGTGTTAAGGCAGTAGCACATAGGGTGGATGGATGTGCTCCCCACTTTGAATTTGCAAGCTTCTGCAGAATGTTGTTTTCTGAATTGTCCTTGGCTTTGCTATTTAATGGGTGTGTCTACATGTGCATTAGAACTGGAAGCATTTTATTCATGAGTAAACTACTCGCGAGTAAACACTCCCAGGCAAGCATCTACATATGCATGGAAGAAGGAGCAGATTTGCTGCTAATGGCAGAAAACTGCTCCCACTTCCCAAGGCCCTGCAGTGGGCCCCTGCAATGGGCCAGGAGATGGGCCTCTTGGCCAGAGCTGGGATATTGCTCCCTGCCGCTGGGGTGGGGCAGCCTGCTGCTGGGATAGGGACAATATCCTCCTGCCATGGCAGCAGTTACCTCCTGGCCCTGGTTCCTCAACAGGGGCAAGAAACTTGGAAAGAGCTGCAGGGGAGGGGCAAGTCCCAGCCCTCTGCCTTGATCTACCTGCTCCACCCCAGCAGCTCTTTCCAAGCCTCATGCCTCAATCACCCAATCAGAGCATAAGGCTGGGACCTGCCCCTGACCAGAACAGGTCCCAGCCCCCACTCCATGATTGCGGGGTGGTGGCTGGGGAGCCTGTTCCATCTTCAGCTCCATGACTGCAGAGCTGGATGGGGAACAGGCTTCCCAGCCCTCACCAGCAGAGAGCTCCTAGTGCCAGCTTTGTGGTCGTGGAGCTAGCACTGGGAGATCCAAATCTCCCAGGCCCAGCCCTACAACTGCAGAGCTCCAGCTGGATAATAAGGATCTCTCAGCACCAGTCCCACAACAGCAGAGCTGCTATTTGGAGATAAGGATTTCCCAGCCCCTGGCTCTGTGATGGCAAAGCAGGGCTGGGAAATAAGGACCTCCCAACCCCCACTCCCTCATCACAATCTTGGAGCAGGGGGCTTGGGGCTCCCTGCTGCCGGGGCAGGGGGACATAGTCCCCACCCAGGCTTTGGTGGCAGAGCCTGTCCCAGCAGTAGGCAGCTCCCAGGGACAGGGAGCAATCTCCCGCCCCCTACTGGCTGGCTGGCTGGGAGCAAATGGCACCTGCATGAGCACTCCTGCATAGTAAGTAATTGCAAGTAATTTTACTACTTGCATTTGCAGGGAGCAAATTTACTCATGATTAGCAAGGCTTACTGTGCAGTAAGTGTGTGCACACTTACTGCATGGTAAGTGGCGCACACTTTCTGAGCTGTAAACTAAGCTACTGTTCAGTAACACATCTCATGTAGACACACCCAGTATGTGCTTTTTGTAACAAAGTTACCCCTACATAGACCAGGTGTTTCTGATATTCCAGACTGGTCACCCCAGGTAACGTTCCACATCCTGGTTTCTCAGATGGAAAGCAAAGATTCGAGTTTTGCTAGGGTTGGGTTTGAGATAATTATTTAGGTAATAATCTGACATTGTATTCAGTGCCCTCTACAAGATCTTCTCTATGTCCTCAAAATTCTTGTGTTGTGTGATAATGCAGAGATTGTACTCCTTGAGTACAACCAGTTAGGTATCCACTTTGCAGTGTTGTCATCTATTCTCTATTTTCTTATTTTTTAAATGAGAATATAATAGGAAACAGTGGCAAAAGTCTTGCTAAAGTCAAGATGTATCACATCCGCTGCTCTCTCCTAATCCACAAAGCCTGTCAGTTTATATGTAGGTACACGTAATCTATAACTGCACCAAATACCTGAATGGGTTTTGGCATATATTAACATCACCCCTACACACCACTTACTGAGGTGTACAGGCCTCGGGCACAGAAAGTCTTTCAGCCAGCCTGACTATAAACTGCTCATGATTGCAAGGCCTTGCACACAACTTCCTCTGTCTGTTGCTCTCAAGCAGAGATAAACCTGGAAAAAAAGACACAAGTAGCTGATAAGCAGATTCTTAGAAGGGCTCCATAAAGGGACCTAGGATATAACTTAGTGCAGTACTCAGGAAATAAGAACAAGATATATTTATTTTTGTGCTTTGCTGAGGCTGGTTGAGGATCAACCCTCAGTATTGATCCTAAATATCAGTGTAAAAATATCCTTAATTTCTCTGTGCTTCTGTGGCATCTATAAAACCAGTATAACAACATTTCCTTACCCCATGGGGCTGTTGTGAAGCTAAAGGTATAATATATATGTCATGTAATATATTGTGAGGTGCTCAGACGTACTAATACAGTACACATAAGTATCATAGATTATTCCTAAAAGTAGATTATTTCAATAAAAATGCACTATGGTGATCTCAGAGGGGTGATTTGGTATTCATTTCTAGTTAAATTACTAACATGAATGTATTTCTAGATCTTTGAGGATTCAGAAGATCTCAGTTATATTGATGCCTTCCTATTAATATCAGTGGATTTGCACACATGCAACTAAGGCTAGGAACAGTTGGTGCATTTATCCCTGAAAAAGTTGTGATTTTGTTTATCCCTGAACAGAAATATCCCAAGATTGGCATGTACACACATCACTTTTCCAATCAGAGTAGTGAGTATCTGAATACTGTGCTGCTTTTCTGTCATTGATTCAAGGCAGAATAATTCTACAGATGTACCCTGCTATATCCCCAGATAAACTGTTAGTATCCTTTTTACGGGAAACTTTTTTTAGCATTTTTCCTGGGATAAAGGAGATGGACATCTATACTCTTGCACTTTTTCCAGGATTAAATTATTTATCCTGGGGTAAATGTGAAATCTGTTTGAAGCATAGAGAAGAATTTGCCTAATACCTTTCAAGTAAAGACAGACAGATCACAGACTTTCTCTGCCAACAAAGAATGAGCAGTAATATACAGTATATAACTTAAATGTAGTAGTCCTGTTGATATTTGTGACATTTTTAATGCACTGTCATGGCCTGCTGTGATTGGCTGGTTTTTGTGTAAAAAAGTTTTGAAGACTTGCACAGGACTCAGCTTGTGTGGCATCATTTCCCTTGTTGATTTAGTTTCATTTTCTGTTTTTCTGGCTTGCTTAACTGCCTGTAACAGCCTTAAAGCATTCTTCTGATCTTTATTTCTACATGGTTGCAAAATAGTTTTTGGATGTCTCTGTGCTGAGGAGACATTCTGACTGAGGTTGATCTCTGATTCATTACAAAGTCACTAGCAAACTAGATAATTTAGCAAAATATTTATTGTAGTAACCTTCTTGATAGGCCTATGGAATTACACTAAGTTATATTAAACAGGGAAGGGCCTAATTAATACTCCCAGAAATTATTTTCTTGTGGTATTTACGTGCTGACCAGAAACAAGAGGTAATGAAAGTCTTACACAAAAGTCTGCAGTACCTAAATTTTTGGTTAGCTTTCTTTAAAAATCTGTTAACACAGTGATTCATAATATGAAATATAACAAAACAGGAAATTGCAATAAAACACTATGTGGAACGATAGCTGTATCCTATGATGCCACTCTGAGTACTCCTCCGAATATTTTCATTTTCTTCTTTGAGTTATACAGCTATTAGTGGTGAATCTCCCTCTCTCCCTCCAATATTAGTAATAATCCGCCTTTGTTGATTTTGCTACTGTTCCACTGTCATTGTCGGGCTGACCTATAAAAGGCTTTTAGAAGCATAGACTCAAGCAAGTGCTGACTTGCAACTTCAGAAATCAATACTTGTAGAAAATCTGAAACTAAGGCCTTGATCTGCTAAATCTCTTCTGTCTATTGCAGTGAGTGTGTGTAGAGACTAGAAATACTAGAAACACTAGGTGTTGCCATCACATCAAGACTCTATGCTGAGTACCTTATGCCCTCATCATCATTCACAGCTGTACAAGGTAAAAAGGGAGGGAGTGCATATGTTGCAGAAGACTTGTGCTCAAGCACAGTCATTAGCATATTAAAAAGGAACTTAACTATGCATTTCACAAGCTTGCTTTCTGGTACTTCTGGCAGGAATGGCTTGTTAGCTACACAGTGACAGTCTTACTAACATAGGATTAATACTGCTGCAATTACTCACATATACTATGATTAGTTTTAGGGAACATTATTCCCACTTGCATAGATTTCCTTCCTAGTTGATTTAACTAGCTTCATGTTTAATCTTTTTTCAAAAGTTAGTGGTAAGTGGTATACATTTTAATCACTTTTATGGCTATATGAATCAGGTTACTTATAAGTATAAATGCTTGCAATTTTTTTGTGATTTTTATCAAAAGATTAGCAATAAGATTATAACCAGATCAAATAACAAAAGTGTCTCTCTCTAAATAATGGCTACATGCAGAATAGAAGAGATGTGGCCTAATAGACAGGGAGAAGGTGAAACTCTTAAGTGACAATGGCCTCCATAGACAGGTATACCAATGGAGGTATGTAAAAAGGACTTACCTCAGGGAGCCAAGAGGCAGTGGGATGCCATGCGGCAAAGTGGAGCTGGTGAAAGTGAAACCGCGGTGGCTCTTCCTGCCATGCATACAGATTAAAGGGGAAAAAAGGGCACAAGTCAGAGGGAGCTAGGAACAGCTCCTGCTTCAGCTTGGACGCACTTTGTACAGGTGTGCTGGGGCCGAATGGCCAGCCGGATGCCTGGAGCCAGGACAAAAGGCTCGGAACATGAATCAGGGGGACCGGAAGTAGGGTCCCCAGCAGAACAGAAAGGGCGGGAGCCCACAAGCAGTCCAGGGGAGAAGCTCTGTTGGGCACCCCAGGAAGGGCTCATTCCAGGACTTCACCAGCAGCCAGGACCAGAGGCACCATCGACAGAGCCAGGGTGGACAGCTGCAACCTTTGATGAAGATTGACCCTTGGTGGGGCCCAGCGAGCCCACAGGTCACTCATGGCCTACTGCAGAAGAGAGACAGGGCACCGGCAAAGAGAGTGGTGCCAAGGACGGATGTCACAAAGATGCCACCAGAGGGCCACCAGAGACACTTGCGAGAAAAGGCAGCGCAGCTTATTTGCGGCCATCAGACCAGTGAGCTCAAGCACTGCGAAAATCCAGAATACCATCTCCAACGACGAATGGTTCCATCACAGTTGGCGGCAGGTGGGGTGAAGGGGAGGTGGAGCCCCATGAGAGAGGCACAGAGGGAGTGACCAAGGAGAAGCAGCAGGGGAAGCAGGACCAGAACATCATCCTCCCAATTAAAATGAAACCAATCATCAAAGATGTGGCAGATGAGGCCCCTGGTGCACTGCTCCAAGGTTGCTCATCAACCCACCCATCTGTTCTGAAAAAGTCACAGCAAGGCTTGAGCAGAAGCTAGACATGATGTCCTGCAGAGAGACATGGGGGATTAGAACTTGGTGCACTGGCCGGGAACAGAATAGAAGAAGAGACCCTGGAGACCGACGTAGCGATGGAAGTCAACCTGAATGCCCAGATGGACTTGTTAGGCCAAACATTGAATGCTGTGACCAAGGTGATGGAAGTCCAAAAACAGCAGGCCATACAACAGGAAGACTGGATGTGCCAAAATTGGACAATGTTCCGCATGCATCTGATGACACTTGAGGATGATGTAGAGGCATATATCGAGGCATTCAAAAGGACAGCGATCCAGATGGGGCTGGATAGGCTCCAGTGGACCACTCAGTTATGAGTGTTAGTGGTTGGCAAGGCACAGGCTGCATACCTAGCTTTGCCAACTGAAGATGCCTATGACTATGGTAAGGTGGAGACAGCCATTTTACATCACCTGGAACTCACCCCAGAACATTACCAAAAATTGTTCCATGCAATAAAGGACTTAGAGGAGGACACGCGATTATGGGTGCAGTGCCATCTCCCACTGACAGCCATGGAAGACCTACAAATTGTGGAAGATTTTGTGGCTTCAGAAGGAGAAGCGCTGAGGGAAAAAACGTACAGGAGCTCCACAATGACAATTAAAAAGAAGGATGAGATGCAACAAGGATCTCATGGCATGTGCGATGAAGGGTTGTGTGCTACCAGTGTGGCAAAACTGGACATGCCTCTAGAGAATATACCATGGGGACGCCGGAAAGATGACAACCTAATAAAGAAGCCCCAGGGTCAAGAGAATGGCATGAGCCCAGTGAACCAGTCGAAGAAATGGACTGCAGCTTTGGGCCTAGTGAGGAGGTGGTAGTATGGGACCGCCGCATGGTGACAGTGTGGGTGGCAGGCAAGCCACTTCAGGCAACATTGGACACCAGCTGCTCCCAGACCTTAATACAGTCAGGGTTGATTCCCAGAGACTATCGGGTGGTGTCACCCAGTCAGGATGCATTGCATACGCGGGGAGGCCAAAGTGTGAGAGGAGCTTCGTGGACATGAAAATCACAGTTCATAAAGGAAAATTATGGGTAGGCTTTGCACCACACTTGGATCGTCCAATGCTTGTGGGGCAAGATTGGCCCCCTTTGTATGAAGTATTAGAGGAAGTATGCACAGAAGAGCTACGATTTCATAGATTTCATAGACATTAGGGCTGGAAGGGACCTCGGGAGATCATCGAGTCCAGCCCCCTGCCCAAAGGGCAGGAAGTCAGCTGGGGTCATAGGATCCCAGCAAGATAAGCATCCAATTTACTCTTGAAGGTGTTCAATGTAGGTGCTTGAACCACCTCCGCTGGCAGACTGTTCCAGACCTTGGGGGCTCAGACAGTAAAGAAATTCTTCTTTATGTCCAGCCTGAAACGGTCTTGCAGGAGTTTGTGACCGTTTGACCTCGTCATCCCTTGGGGCGCTCTGGTGAACAGACATTCCCCCAGATCCTGGTGGTCACCCCTGATAAACTTATAGGTGGCCATCAGATCACCCCTGAGCCTGCGCTTTTCCAGGCTAAAGAGTCCCATGGCTCTCAGCCTGTCATCGTAAGATCTGTTTTCCTGACCTCTGATCATGCGCGTGGCGCTCCTCTGGACTCTCTCAAGCTTCTCCACATCCTTTTTGAATTGTGGAGCCCAAAACTGGACTCAGTACTCCAGCTGCGGCCTCACCAAGGCCGAGTACAAGGGGAGAATGACGTCCCGGGATTTGCTCGAGAAGCATCTATGGATGCATGCCAGCATTTTGGTCGCTTTACTAGCCGCAGCATCGCATTGGAGGCTAATGTTCATCTTGTGGTCAATGATGACCCCCAAGTCTTTTTCTTCTGTAGTGCTAACCAACGTAGCACTGCCGAGCCTATACGGGTGCTGCAGGTTTTTCCTCCCAAGGTGGAGAACCTTGCATTTTTCGGTGTTAAACACCATGAGGTTCTTGTCTGCCCATTTGCTGAGCTTGTCCAGGTCAGCCTGGATCACCCACCTATCTTCTGGCGTAGATGCTTTGCCCCAAAGTTTGGTGTCATCGGTGAACTTGGCCAGTCCACTCCTGACTCCAGTGTCCATGCAAAGGGCGACCTCGAGGGGAAGGCTGGATTGCTGAAGAGGAACTAGCATCATCCAGTGATGAAGAATGGATAAATGTCAGGTCTGGTACCAAGGGTCAGCAGTTCCGAATTGCCCAAGAAGAAGATGATGAACTACAGAGATTAGGGAGACACAGGTGGCCCACATTGAAGAGGAAACCATACGGCCCAAGGTTGACGTAAGTGCTTCATATTTTTGGGTACACGAGGGTCTATTATATCGGATTAGTAAATGTCCCATGTGTGGAGAGTGGACCTGACAATTAATAGTACCTAGGAGCCTCCGTAGTCAAGTCTGGAGGTCAGCGCATGCTAGTCCCATGGGGGGCCACCTTGGGGTGGATAAGATATTGGCGAGGATTGGGCGGTGGTTCTTTTGGCCAAAAATAAGGGAAGAAATCACGCAGCATTTTGAAGCATACCCGGAGTGCCATAGAGTCCAAGAGAGGCAACCCCCACAAGCACCATTACAAACATTGCCAATCATTGAGATGCCTTTTAATAGGATAGCCCTAGACATAGTAGGGCCACTGACAAAAAGTAGCACCGGACATCAGTACGTATTGGTTATTGTGCCTGCTGGGCTTTGTTCACTCCTGAGGGCACCGCCCTTCTGATGTCGCCCCGCTCCGGGACCCTTGAGGGCAATGCGGATGTTCTTTCCACTGCCGTGGAGATGGGACTTGACCTTGGTCCCACTCCTTTTCACCCTGAGGGATACGTCGCAAACATCGATAAAGATGTCCCCCTTTGACTTGATATTCAGCCACAAGCCACGAAGCTTGCTGCAGGAAGTAAGGGAGGAATGGGAGACCTCAGGATGGCTGGGGATTGAGGCCCAGTGACATCATCAGGAGATGATCAAATGCCTGGAGAAAGTGACACAACTAGCACAGGAAAACCTGGTGGAGGCCCAAAAAAGGCAAAAGCAAGCGTACAATGAAGGAGCCCACGTGCACAATTTCCAAGTGGGGGACAAGGTCCTGGTCCTGCTACCCACCACAGCCAACAAATTGCTGATACAATGGCAGAGGCCCTTCAAATTGTGCGACAGGCTGGCCCCATGGATTATGAGGTACATCGTGTGGGGCATTAGAAGAAGCAACAGATTTATCATGTGAATCTGTTGAAAGCATGGCAGGAGTCAGAGGGGTGGATGTTAAGTCCAGAAGAACCTGAAGAGGAATTGGAACCTGAGATGGGGGAACCACAGGAGGAGGAGAACCAAGAGGGACAGCTAACGTATGGTGCAGGACTCAGTGAGGAACAATACCACCAGTTATGAGGGCTCATGGTAATGTTCAAAGAAGTATTTAAAGAAAAACCCAGATGGGTTCATGAAATCCATACACCAAAAGGGCCATGGTATGAGAAAGATGGCAGCTCATTCCACACCACCTGTGTGAATAAATATGACATGAACTACGTAAGATGTTGGCACAGAGGATAGTTGTGCCTTCATGCAGCCCTTGGAGAAGCTGGTGGTACCAGTACCAAAAGATGATGGAATGCTTCGGATTTGCATAGACTTCAGAAAAGTCAACAAAATTGCCAGTTTTGACGCTTTTCCAATGCCACATGTGGAAGAATTATTGGAACAGTTAGGACGGGCTCAATATATGTCCACAACTGACATGGTGAAGAGCTACTGGCAAATTTCTGTGGCAGTGAAGGACCAGCAAAAGACAGCCTTTGGTACCTCCCAGGGGATATTTGAGTTCATGAGGATGCTGTTTGGCTTACATGCTGTGGCAACCACATTTCAATGGCTGATGGACTGCATGCTCGCTCCTCACACCATGTACACTGCCGCCTATATTGACAATGTTATAATTTACTCATAAACATAGGAACAACATCTACACCATGTAAGCACGGTATTACGAAAAATATGATGGACAGGGAATGAGAATCAACCCCCAAAAAATGCACCTTCGGAGTACAAAAAAACCATTATCTTGGGTTTAGAGTGGGCCAGGGTGTGATACGTCCCCTGCCTGGCAAAATAGAAATAATAGAAAAGTCCCCCCACCTAGACAAAGCATCAAATGTGGGCCTTTCTTGGCCTAGCCAATTATTATAGGAGGTTTATCCCTCACTTTGCAGAGGGGGCAGCAGCTTTCATGGATGCTATAAGGGGAAAAGTACAGGGTTTCATTTGTTGGATGCCCGACATGGAAAAATACTTTGAAGAGGTCAAAAGGGCCCTGTGTCACGATGTGCTGGGCATAACACCCAACTTTTCTAAAATTATCATTGTGCAGACTGACACTTCTGAGATGGCTATAGGCGCAGTGCTCTGTCAGGAGCAAGGAGGCATCAAACACCCGATCGCCTATGCCAGTCGAAAGCTTAGCATTGCTGAAACCAGGTACTCAACTATTGAGACAGAGTGTTTAGCCAAAAAGTGGGTAGGGAATTATTTTAAGTATTACCTACTGGAACAAGAATTTGAATTGATTACTGATTACACTCCCTTACAGCGGTTGAGCAAATTCAAACACGACAATGCCCGAATTACTTGGTGGGCGCTGTCATTGCAACCTTTCATATTTAGGGTTAGGTACCAACTGCGAGTAACTAACGGAGCTGCTGGTTTCTTATCAAGGTGT
The DNA here is from genome assembly GCF_052110815.1 of Crocodylus siamensis. Taxonomy (NCBI): domain Eukaryota; kingdom Metazoa; phylum Chordata; order Crocodylia; family Crocodylidae; genus Crocodylus; species Crocodylus siamensis. The sequence continues at coordinate 142,176,945 of NC_143396.1, forward strand.
GGAGACATAGAGAAGAGCTGAACAAATCACCCAGGAAACCACAGTGAGAACAGGGAAGAGCTAATTATTGACAACAGGATGCCCCAAGGCAACTTAAATGGAGAGGTATGTGAAAAGAACTTACCTCAGGGAGCCAAGAGGTGGTGGGACACTGCATGGTGAAGCAGAGCCAGTGAAAGTGAAACTGTGGTGGCTCCACCTGCCATGGATACAGATAAAAGGGAAAAAAAGTGGACAAGCCAGAGGGAGCTAGGAATGGCTCCTGCATTGGTTTGGACGTACTTTGTACAGGTGTGCCAGGGCTGACTGGCCAGCTGGATGCCTGGAGCCAGGCCAAAAGGCTTAGCAGAACACCAGCCGGGTGGGACTAGCAGTAGGGTCCCTGACAGAGCAGAAAGGGTGGGAGCCCGCAAGCAGTCTGGGAGAGGAGGTCTGTTGGGCACCCCAGGAAGGGTTCATCCCAGGACTTCACCAGCAGCCAGGACTGGAGGTGCCATTCATGGAGCCAGGGTGGACAGCTGCGACCTCTGACGGATATTGGTCCTCAGTGGGGCCCAGCAACGCCACAGGTCAGTCATGGCTGATGGACCAACGAATCCAAATTCAGAAGAGAGATGGGGCACCGGTGAACAGAGCGCACATAGATGATGAGAGAGGCCTGCTGGAGACGCTCACGAGAAAAGGCAGTGCAAGTTACCTGTGGCCGTCAGACTGGTAGGCTCAAGCACTGAGAAAATCCAGAATACCATCTCCGACAATGAATGGTTCCATCACGGTTGGCGGTAGGCAGGGTGTAGGGGAGGCGGAGCCCCATGAGAGAGGCATGGAGGGAGCAACCAAGGAGAAGCAGCAGGGGAAGCAGGACCAGAACATCATCCTCCTGATTAAAATGAAGCCAATCATCAAAGATGTGGCAGGAGATGCCCCTGGTGCACCTCTCCAATGTCTTTCATCAACCCACCCATCCGTTTTGAAAAAGTCATGGCAAGGCTCGAGTGGAAGCTACACATACGACATCCCACAGAGAGACACGAGAGATTACAAAGTACAAGGTATTGAAGGAGCCAGGTATTAAGAGGGTAGGGAACGCCGCACAGAAATTAGTGGTTTCATTTCCTTTGAATTGAAAAAAGAATGATGACAAGATAAGGAGCGGCATATAGTAGGATCTGCGAGGAAACAGCTAAGGAAAGATGCCCTGAATCCAAGTGGAAGGTTGAGGACCCGAGCAACAGACTGAAGATTTTCTTCTGAGAATAAAACTAGCGGCTGACAACAGACAGAACTTACAAGCAAACTGCTTCAAGTTAGTGAAAGCAAGGTGAGGCATCGCTGGTGGGTTTTTTTGCATTTTTGTCTCCAAACCTACCAGATCTTTTTCCTTACATGTTCTTTTCTAGTTTTATGCAATACATTTTTTCTGCTTCATACCTTACTCCTTGTCTCATGATAAGGCTGATTTTCAAGGCAGCTTACATCACGATCTATACTATTTCTGCTGTCAGAGGACACCATGTTCATTTTGTTTTGCAAACCCAAGAAAACTTTAGAGCTGGCAAGACTCTCCTTTGTCAAGCTGTAAGGTCTGCTCATGGGGCAGGTAAAACCAAAGCTTGTCAGGGGAAGAAGAGTCTTACATGGGCAAGATGTGGTCATAACCCAGAGCATATGCAGTAAGATAGCGGGGAGCAAGTCTTTAGCTTGGGCTCACCTCGGAAGAGTTTAGCACAAATACATCTTCTAATCCTCCAGTCGCCACCTTGCTTCAGTATTAATCTATTTGGCCTACCTTGGGTCTTTTATCCCTTGGACTAATATCTCCTCTATACCTCCATCACTTCCCACCCCTCCTACAGCACTCTGCCCAAAATATAGATGTCAGAACAATCTTTCTCTCCCACAGCCAAGTACAAACTACTCTTTATTCAGATTCCCTCACTGCTTTTATATATGTATATTATGAATCCTGCATTTCTGCACATTGCCTTAATCTTCTGGATAATCTTGTCCCTTCTCCATGCTTGCTCTTATTTCTTCCTAGTTTTTCTTTAATTTTTTTCTAATCCTCTCCTTGCTTCTTTCTTTATCTTTGTCCATTCAATACTGATGCCCGTCACTGTAGTATCTGAACACTTTACCATTCCTATTAATTGTAAGTGGAAAGTCCATTGTGGAATTCATCAAGACTCTTGCTGCTCACTGCACTTCCTTGTACTTGTTGGTCCAAGTCCATTTTCTCTTCTTTGTCAAAACAGTCCCTAAAACCCACTTCTTCCAGGACTTTTTGTTACCCTCCTCCTAACCAATAGGTCTCTACACCAACCTTTCTTTTCACTTATCTACAATATCTTGTCTGGTCTTAGTATAGCCAACATTGTAAGCCATTTGGTTTAGCGAATTGACCATTTCCTTTTTTGTAGAACACCCTGAAAAAGGTCATGTCCACATGTGTTGTATGCCCTGAGTTGGTAGTAGTGGCTTCTCTGATGAACAAGGAAATGGAGAGGAATTTTATTACTCAGATGGCCACATATATATGAGAAGCTGACTTCACAATAGCCTGATACTACTGTGCAGTAGGGCTGTGCAAAATTTTGCCACCCATTTTGTTTCATCAGGCAGGTAGTGCACACACCTTGGTGGCTGCCTATCTTGCTGAGGATGTGGAGCTGCTGCGCAACCCCTTGACCTACTGGGCAAGCTACAGCCAGCTGTGGCTGATCTGGCCGCAGTTGTCCATAAGCACCTGTCCTGTCCACCGACCAGTGTTCCAAGCGAGAGGGTGTTCAGCATCACTGGGGATGTTGTAACACCCCATTACACCTGCTTGGAGGCTGGTTTGGTGGAACAGCTGGTGTTCCTGAAGGTGAACCTCCTGCTGCTGGGGTTCCCCAAACTCCAGGTGCAGATGAACTGAATGCCACACTCCTCACTCCATCCACACCTGTTTCCTTTTTTCATTTTTTTAAAAACCAGGTAATGCCCCACTCTCAGCTGGAGGGGTCACTCACTGCATCACCAATCAGCAGGCGAAGAACATGTCCCCTGCAAGGATGAATTTGAGATATGGGCTGCAGCTATGGGGAAGGAGGAGGCTCCAGGTCCTGGGCATAACCAGTGAAACTGCACCCTGCCAGGGTAGGGAGGCCTGGTAAAACTGCTGGCAGTGTGGCAGCCCTGTGAATGCCAAGACCAATGATTCCCTGGTGAAAGGTGGGTAGGAAGTGCCATAACCTTCAGGTAATGTGCACACACAAACAGTCCTTGCTGGAGCAAACCCAGACCTGTCATGTCTTTGACAGGCCTTAGGCTTTCTTGTTGCAGTGGAGTTGGGAGGCTCCAGGTGAGCTCAGCTTAGCTGCCTGGGATGCCAGCTTTTGCATTGAAAAATGCTTTGTCAGGATGAGGAAGTACCTGCAATTGGTGTGTCTCCTGGTCCTGGATGGAAGGAATAGTAAAGACTCATGGACTCAATATATACAACGGAATTCTGACACACTGCAACCTGCCAGACATCTGACTCCCCAGTACCTCTGCACTTTTGCCTGTGCTGCTACATCCCCCTTCCTCCCCCCCCGCCAGCCTGTCCCTCACCCCCTAGTTTCATAGTTTCATAGTTTGTAGGGTCAGAAGGGACCTGAGCAGATCGTCAAGTCTGACCCCCTGCCATGGCAAAAAGGAGTACTGGGGTCAAACGACCCCAGCAAGGTGCTCATCCAGCCTCCTCTTAAACCTCCTCTAGCCACCCTGACACCTCCATTTCCATTTTCACAGACTGGCTTTCTTGCCTGCATTGCATGCCAGGCCAGCCTCTGGCTTCTTTACTATTCCTTCCATCCAGGACCAGGAGACACACCAACTGCAGGTACTTCCTCAGTCTGACAAAGGGTTTTTCAACCTGAAAGCTTCCTAAGATATATTTCTGTAACTATTCCATTTTTTTCATAATAAACATATAAACATAAAAACACAAGATAAGCCATCACACACACCATGAGTAACATATATCTAACACAACATCTCTACATCTTGCTGTCAGTTCCTTTATAACAAGAAAGGCTCTGTGACAGTTGTATTTGGCTACCTTAGATGCTCCTGGTGCTGACTGCTGAGTCACCTACATTATTTTTACCCACTGTCATTTATAGTGGTGGACTGAGATGAGGCTGTAGGGGAGGAGGAGACCTCACTGGGGCACACTGCCATGTTGTGCAGAGGACCCAATGCAACAAAGGGCACTCCTGAACACACACACAGTGTCACCCACCCATGTCACAAGTTTTGCCTATCAACAGCCAGAGGTGCAGGACCCCAGAACCCAGAGTCTCTCTGCACCTATCTCCTTGAGAGCTGGCTGGCTTCGTGGCCAAAGCAGGGCCTAGCAGGCCTGCGGCACCTTAACACACAGACTGTCACCTATGTCACAAGTTTTGCTTGTCCGCACCTTAAGGTACAGGTTCCCTGAACCCCCTGCACCTATGTCCTTGAAACTTGGAAGGCTTTGTGGGCTAGCAGGCCTAGAACTTTGGCCCCACTTAACACATACAAGTGACAGGCATTTTGCTTTCAAGACTTTGGGGTGCAGTTTCCCCAACCCCCCTGCATCTATCTCCTTGAAACTTGGTAGGCATTGTACCCTCAGAACGGGCTACTATTCCTGCAAGTTTCATTGAAATCAGGCCAGAAAGAACAAAGTTATAGACTGTTTTGAACTTCCCCATTATATACTATGGGCGAAACATTGGTCGAAACAAAACACTTGTTTTGCACAGCCCTCCCTTGCAGTAGCATCGTGTTGCAAAAACTGTGACACAATGCTACTGCACAGTAGTGGTGTGTGAAGCTTGAGTTACCTATTCAATTTGGAGAAGATTCAGCCTGATTCACTGAATCACTGAATCCGAATTAAAAAAAGGAGAAAAAACACCTAAACACCTCCAAATCAATCTGGAAAAAGATTGAGATTCGGAAGGCAGTCTTTAAGGGGAAAAGAAACTGAGAAGAGGAAGGGGGAGCGGGGAAGATTGACATCTGTAGCTGGCCAGTGACTGTGATCTTTCCACAAGTCCCCTTCCAATCACAGTGCTCTAGGGGAGGGATGTAGAAACAGCCTATAAGCCTCTGTCTGCAGCCTTTCTGTCCCGTTTGTGAGTGGTTTCTGCCCAACCAACAGTGTCTGAAAGGTAGTGGACTGGCTTGGCTTCCTAGTAGTCAGTCTCCTGCTAGTTTCTGTTCTTAGAAAGGATTGGATAGAGTTTAGTAAACTAGAATCCCTCTACTTAGGCCTATCCAATCCATTTTTTCAACTTATTCTTTCCCCAGAAACCTCTTATTTCCTCTTGGGTTGTAAAGTGTAAAGTGGTTTGTAAATTCCCTTTGAGGATCAGGACTGAGAGACTGGAGACAGAGTGGGTTTTTTGTGAGAAATGTGCCCCCATAGGTAATTGAGTATTCTCATCTTTGATAGATTCTGGTGTACAGTTTGTGGGGGTACTGGAGATATGTTGGCAGTTTTTGCATGTCTTTTCTTGGTATGGTCTGGATCCATTCAGTGAGTTTTGGGCGTAGGAAGTTGGCTTCCGGTGATGAGGTTAGTGTGGTTAGGTGCTTGTTTGAATTTACAAACCACTTTTCACCTATGGGCCTATGAACTTCACTTCATCAACCTCCTAGGTACAGAAACTCATGGACTCAATATAGATGTAGCCCAGGTAACTTGGGTATATACTCCCCTTCTCCAATTGAAGGGGATTGTTAGCTGGCAGGTGTGCTTTGGGGTGGGAACTGCAGACCGCTCAGTTCCCTCTATCCCTATAGAACCAGGCCAGGACAGTCAGGGGACTTAACTATATACACATTTATTTACATTAACTTATCACAAGGGATAGGAACATGGATATAAACATATGTACAAAGTGTATATATATATGTTTATAAGATATCTAAACCAGTAACATAAACAATACCATCTGAGTAAATGACATAAAACCTTATACCAGTGCTCCAGATACAGGTAAGTCACAGGTAAGTATCTGATCTGAAACAGATAAACCCCAAAGATAAACTAAATCCTGAGGGGAAACCTCAATGACCTCAGGCTTTTCCCAAGTCCTACAAAGAAGCTGGTAACTTTAGGAGGGCCCTCTCAGTGGGTCCTCCCCTTTCAGGAGCCCTTAACTCACCAGAGAGGGGACTCTCCTCCCCTGTAGGAATCCTCTTTTCCCTGCAACTCATGGCTCCCAGGCCTGGAACATGGTCCTCATCCTCTGCACCAGGCTGCTCTCTTGCCTGCAGTGGGCTTTGGTGGGGTGGGGGGTTGCTGTCCCCTGGAACAGGGCTCCACTATGCAGGGCTTCTGTGGCCTCTGGCTTGGCCCTGTCAGCTGGCTCAGTAGCCTGATTACCATCTGGCTCTCTGGACTCAACCTTTTGCTATGGGTCAGAGGCCTGGGCTACCTTGTGTAGCACAAGGCTCAGTCCACTCCTGGACGCAGCGCCTCCTGCACCCAGCCCGGTTCCAGGGGTTGAGGACCTGAGCCGCCCAAGTGCTCTAAAGGTCCTACTCTGTGCACCATCCTGTGCACTGTGTCTCTGGCTGCTCACCAGAGGTTGCAAACCTGAACCGCCTCATGCAGCTGGATGCCATGTGCCATGCTGCACACCAAGAGCCTGGCTGCTGGAGCTATTTGCCGTTCCCCGCTGATGGAAGTCTTCAGGGGCACTTCTGGGCTACTGCTTTGCCCTGCTTAGCAACTCTCCTCAGCTCTTCTAAGCCCTGCTCTTCTCTCTTCTCTCTCTTGGATGTGGTCCCTTCATGCTGGGCATGCAGCTTCTTTTATATGCTCCAGGGCTCTGCCCCTAAAGTCTTCCAGACCTGAGTGTTGAAGTCTTCAATCAGGTCCATGGTGGGAGGTGGAACTCTTCACCCCCTCTCCTCAGGAAAGGGGCATGACTTTACTCCTCTTGCTGCCTCCTGATTGGGGGATGAGCTCCACCAATCAAAACAGCAAGATTTAAAGCCTGGGACTCAACCCAAGCTCCAAAAGGCAAGCCTGCTACATAGACATTGGATTTATGACATTGGACCTTCCTGACATCTGACTCCCCATGTAGCAGGGACTCCACTTTTACCAGCCGCATCCCCCTCCCCCGCCTAACCCTCTCACCCCCTGACTTCTCCATTTCCATTTTCACTGACTGGTTTTCTTGCCTGCATTGCATGCCAGCCTCTGGCTTCTTTACTATTCCTTCCATCCAGGAAGAGCATGCATGTGTGTGCACGCGCGCACACACACACACACACACACACACACACACAGAGCAACTAGATGCTTCCTCAGCCTAACAAAGGGTTTTTAAACCTGAAAGCTTGCAAAGAAGAATTTCTCCAACTGTTCCATTGATCTAATAAAAGATATCAAATTGACCCAAAGATCCTGTCTGGGCTATGTCCTTCAACCAACACAGCTACAACCTACACCGCTTAACCCACACAAGTGCCACAAGTTTTGCTTTCAGCAGTTTGAAGTGCAGTTTCACAGAAACCCATGCACCACTCTGCCCGAAACCTGGCAGGCCTCCCTCATGCCTGCATGAGGGGCAATGTATGTGGAAGGACAGCGCAGCCATGTAATGCCCCACTCTCAGAGCTGAAGGCAGCAGTTTAGTTTTTCACCAGCCAGTAGAGGAAGAAAAACATCTCCCTGCTGAGCTTCTGTGCCAGGAAGAACTTGGAGGTATAAGGGCTGAGGCTATATGGGGAGGTGGAGGCCCCACATCATCCTGGGCATGACCTAAAACTGCACCCTGATAGGGTAGGGAGGCCTGGGTGGGACTGCCAGTGGCATGGCAGCCCAGGAAATGCCAGGACCACAAAATTTCCTGGTGAAAGGCAGGTAGGAGCAGGAGGCACCTGATAACCTCCAGCCACTGCACAATCCTGACTGGAGAAAGCCCAGACCTGTAAGATCTTTGAGAGTTCTGTGACTTACTGGTTGCAGTGGAGTTGTGAGGGTAAGAACAGGGGCTACCATGCCTGCAATGTCATCCCTCTGCACCTTAACACACACACGAACAAAGTCATACGTCATGAGTTTTGCTTTCAGCAGTTAGCTGCAAGGGTTTCTAGGAAACTGCACCTCAGTCTCCTTGAAATTTGGTAGGCCTTGTGCCCTCAGAAGAGGCTACCAACCCTGCTGTTTTCATCCAAATCTGCCCCCAAAATGACAAAGTTATAGGTAGTTCAGTGATTCCCCATGGTAGCCTATGGCCAAATCTCCAAATCAGCATCAAGTCTTCCGAAGCCAATTTGGGACAGTGATCAAAATCAAATCACTGTCCTCCAAATCAGCTGAATTCATATAGAATACTTCCCTATTCACACAGGCCTACTGCACAGTAGTATTATGTTATTATGCAGTAGCGTCACAAAAAAGGCATTCGTCAGCACTAGTGTGCAGTAACTCAGGTTACTGCATATTCATTTAGTACTTGTTTATACAAGTACTAAAAAAATGTGCAGAAACAACTGTGCAGTAGTGTCTCATGTAGACATGGCCAGGCTTTACAAACTGTTCACAGTGACTGCTTGCAGTTATAAACTTGGAGGTGGATAATGAGCAGGGATGGGGAAACAATGACCTGGGATAACATGCCAAAGTCCTGCTTTCCTACAGGGCCCCTACAACGTAAAGAGAACTCACCCAAGTTAGAAGACAATATTCCACTAGCGAAAGAAAGTAGTGATAGTGACAAGTAGCAGATATGTATTTACTCCCCAAGATAGGGGGAGTCTAGTTGTGTCCCATAGTTCAACCACTGATGACAGAGCATGGATGTAAGACACTGGTTTTCAAACTGTTTCATGGAACCCTGGGATTCCACAATAGGTCATCAGAGGTTTCACAAAGAAACTGGGGATAGGGGTGGAGTGGGTCTGGAGGTGATGCGTTGCCATGACCAGGATGGGTTGCCTGGCTCTGTGGACATGGGTAGGGGTTCTGCAGCAGAAGAAGTAATATGAAAGGGTTCTGTGACTTTAGGAAGTTTACAGCCACTGATGTAGAAGATTTAGTGTTGGCATTTCATGACAGCTCAGCAGAAACAACTTCAACTTTTGTAACCTCTTCGAAGTCATTTCAAGTACTTTAAATATGAAATAGATGTGACTACTGCAGGTGTATTCATCAGCTAGAGCTGAAGATGACCTGCTCACAAAGTAGGCAGATATTAGTTATAGACTTGACAAAGCATGACATTTAAGTAGCAGTCACCAAGGTGATTGGTTTATTGCTTAAGAGAGTGATTGTCACATTTTTCATTTCTCACTCCGTTATGTAAGTAAGTGAAGCAGCCTCCCATAGACCACTTCCTCCCTAAGGCCCTGCATCTTCCACTCTTCTGCTCTCAAATGATGTATTCTGCAGAACACTAGAGAGTTCTACAAACTACTGCCGTTCCATAGACCTTCACTGGAAAACAGTTTAATATTTGAAGGTTCACACATATTGCTGTTTTATGGGCAGGCAGTCATGCATCAGGGTGTTGGGTGTAGTAAAACAATGCAAACAGAACAGAACAGCTTCACAAACTCACTTGCTTCTTCTCTTACCTTTCTCTATATCTTAAGTATTTTAGAAGATACTACAAGGAGTTATTCCTATAAGACAGCCATTAATATAGTTGTTTATAAATTGGCTGTAATAATCAGAAAAGGCAGCTTAACTGGCCAAAAGAAGAGCTTTTATGCCACTGCATACTATCGCCTAGCAGAGGGGTCCAGCCCTTGATTGCTTTTGTCTACCAGCCATCACATTAAGGAGCCCTAGGACTGCTGCACAGTATGCTGCAAGATGGCCAAGTGGCCTCTGTGGCAGGACATTTCATGTGCCTGCCACTTGAAGCCACCAGCAGGTGGGGGTCAGAGCTAATTGTGGAGTCAGCTGACCCAGAGGCCAGCAGTTAAGCTAGACTTGATCAAGGAAGTCACGTGATTTGAAAAGAGCTGGGTTTAGACAGGATGTAAGCCCAGACCCTAGACCAGGGCTGGCAGTAACATCTTGGGAGCTGGTGAAGGAAGACTGCTTAGCAGGAAGGCTGCTTCTCCTAAATGCTAGCAAGGAGAATGACATTTGGAGGTTTGGTTGGAACTAAAAGGATGGAGGGTATTCCTGAGAATCCAGTATGGGGTCCAGAGCCCTGAGAAGCCTGAGTGGTTGGGGCTTAGTGAAAGGCCAGGTGAGTCCTGGGAGAGAGACCAAGTGTTTGGGAGACCTAGTGAAGGGCCTGGGTGAACCCAGTAAGTGGGGCAGAGTACGGGGGCCTATTGAGGGGTCCAGAGGAGCCCAGAGAAGGAAGGAGTTGCATAGGAAGACCTATGGAAGGCTCTGGGTGAGCCCAGGAGAGAGGAGTGATCTATGGACCTGAGAGGATGGACCTACAGAGACAAGAGGGCTGACAGCCAGAGGGATGACCCTGAGAATCTCTGGCCTGTGCAGGGCCAGGGCCCAGAAGGGGCTGAAGGGTGAAATAGACCACATCAGAGACTTCCAGAGCCAGGAGAGCCTGGAGTTCTCAATGGGCCTGAGGGAGTCAAGGGGCATGCAGCCTGGGATGGCAATGGCTGTTGCTAGGCTATCTGAGAAGGGATCAAGGAAAGGGGTCCAAGAGTGACCTGGGGCCAGAGATGGCGGTCATGATTGACCACAAAATGAACATGAGCCACCAGTGCGATGCTGCAGCTGGCAAAGCAAACAAAACTCTGGCTTGCATCTACTGATGCATCTCAAGCAAGACCCAGGAAGTCATCCTCCCACTTTACTCATCTCTAGTGAGGCTGCAGCTGAAATACTGCATCCAGTTCTGGGCTCCACACTTTAGAAAAGATGTGGAGAAGCTTGAGAGAGTCCAGAGGAGAACAACGCACATGATTAGAGGACAAGACAATAGGCCTTATGAGGAGAGGCTGAGAGCCATGGGTCTTTTCATCCTGGAGAAGCTTAGGCTCAGGGTGGGATTTGGTGGTTGCCTATACGTATATAAGAGGTGTGCATCAGGAACTGGGAGAATGTCTGTTCACCAGGGCACCCCAAGGGAAGACGAGGTCTAATGGTCACAAACTCCAGAAAGATCATTTTAGACTAGACATAAGAAAAAATTTCTTTACTGTCCATGTTCCCAGAGCTTGGACTAGAATCCCCCCAGAAGTGGTGCAAGCACCTACTCTGGACATTTTCAAGAAATACTTGGATGCCTATCTTGCTGGGATCCTTTGACCTCAACTTACTTCCTGCCCCTTCAAGGCATAACTTCATGGCAGTTGTTTTCAGAAATGCAATGATGCCTTGCACCAACATACAAGGAATCTCCAAAAAGGCACGGCTTTAATGGAGCTGATGGAAAAGTCTGGGCCCATTAATATTACAATAGCTGTAATATTACAAATAGGAGAGGGATGTTAATTGTAATATTGCAGCTACTGGACCAAATTCTGGTAAATCTATTGTGTTGTGCAGAATTTGACTCATTCTACTTAAAATGTATGCACACGTGCGTGTACACATGGATGCCTGTATGTGTGTGCACACAGAGTTCTTGCTCTTATCTTCATTGACTGAATTTGCTTAGCTAGTTTTTGCCCCATCTCAACAAACATGTTTAGATAATCTCACTTGGCAAAACTGATTGTAGATAGAAAATGTACAAGTAACAATCACTCTTACGTTTTGATTGGGGAGCATAACAGGGAGTAAGGGGCTCCCTATTACTTTAAAAGGGAAGATAGAGCAGAGAGCTCCCAAGGTGGATGGAAACACTGCTGCTGGATGAGATGACTGAAGGGAATAGGCAGCCACGAGGCCAGAGACAGGGGCCGGAGTGAGGCCAGCCTCAGCTGCATTGCTGGGCTGGAGAGAATGGAGCCCTGGGACCCCTGTGCCTGTCCCACCCTGCTCCGAGTCATCACAGCCCAGCGACTCCTTCAGAGGCACAGCACCAGGGAGCCATGGGGGGGGAGATGTGACCCCCCCAACCCCCCGATTTTAGCTGGGTCAAGGGCAGGAGCAATGGAAGCCCAGGGTGGAGGTTGCTCCCAGAGTGAGTGCTGCTCTGATGGCGGGGGGAGAGGGTTTTTCATAAACCTTTTCCTTTCATAGTATTTTTTTGCCCAGATGGGAAGGTTTGTGTTGCAGCCAGGGGGCTTACTATTTGGTTTAGTTGCACTAATGGACTGAAAGGGGCTCCTGGGGCAGCAGGAGGTCGGTTGTGACTTTTAGCCCTGCCAGGGGTAAGGCTCAGTACAGTCAGAGCCTGAGGCTGAGAGGGTCAGAGCAAAATCCTAAGAGGGGCAATAGCAAGTCTGAGATGAAAAAGACTTGACCACAGCCCAAGAGGGGTGAGAACCAGGACCAGGGGCCCACCAGCTGAAGAAGGATGAAACCATAGCCTGAGAGGGGCAAGGACCAGAGCCTAGGACCTGCAGCCCAAGAAGGGTGTAAATAGAGCTCGGTTGGACAAGACAGGGAATGGGACCCAGAAGCCAGGTCTGGCACTCTGGGGCTAGGCTAAGGGGACCAGTGAGAGAAAAGGGGCAGAGGCTGAGCAGGCCAAAGCCCCAACAAGGGTGTAAAGGCCTGTAGTGGCCAAGTATTGCCTAGGGGGCAAACTGCTCATCTAAGTGACAACTGGTAACACCTAAAAAGTATGGGCATGACTGTAGGAGAGGTCAGAGACCATGGAATTAGCGCTTAAAGCTATTATTGCACTGGAGCACAGATGGCCAGGAGGGCCCACCTAGCACCTGAGGGGTGAGTTTGAGACTCATGGGGCCTGGGAAGGACTTGTCTAATAAGAGCATGGAAAAGAGCTCACTCTGGTATCTTAGGGCAGCCTCAATTTAACTCAGTTGTTCCCAACCCCAGGTCACGGGGGCAATGCCGGCGGCACCACACAGAAAAGACGAGCTGCACTGTGTGCTGTGAGGACCCTCGGCCCTGCCCCTGGGCAACTGGCACTGCACTCTGCTCCCAGCAGAGGGGCAGGGGAAAAAAATGTTGGGAACCACTTGTTACCAGCACAAAGTGCCCGAGGGAGGCAATAGTTTGGGTTTGTTGCCCGGTGTGCGTCACGCCAATAACCACACTGGGGGGAGAAGCAGACAGAGGTTATTTGAGCTCAAGTAAAAGGCACAGGGAGACTGTATAGTCTCAAATCCCGCGCGCCTAGCCCTGCAACAGTGTATTTTTATACCCTGGTCAATTTTCTTTAGTGGTTTTCCACTAGTTGGTCTCCCTCTTCCTCCCCTTTCCCTCCTCCCTTCTCTCTCCGAGCGGTGCCCTTGCATTCCACAGATAACAGTTTTAGCTTGCCTGTTTTCCAGAAGGACAGGAGATTACAGGCGCCAAAGAAAGGGTTACAAAGGTTGGGCGGGGGGGCCCTGGCTCGCCCAGGCCTAGAGCAGAGGGGCTTCATCGACACTTGTGGTCTTCCATCCCCTGAGTTACCTAGGGTTATGCCCAGTGACACCAACAACTCCCCCCTTTGAGAATACTCAACAAAGTTTTGGCTGAGTTTTCTCATATTCTGAAGATAAAAAGCGATTGAGTGTTTGGGGATTGGGATCTTCAATGCAGGGGTATAGTGAAGCGCTCGGGGAGGGGGATACACAGACTTTGCACAGGAGGGCATTACAGCACACAAATAAGAGGAGGGTAATTAAACACAACACAACACCGGTGACCAGGAGGTGAAGGATGCCCGTTCCTAGGCCTCCGAGGTTGGGCAACCAGCTCCAGAGAGAATCAAAGACAGTGGGGTCACGTTCCTGACCTTTCCACTGCTCAAAAGCCTGTTCGGCTGACAAAATGTGTTTGTTAATATCTTGGGAATTTTCTGGGATATAAGTACAACATTTGTTCCCAATTAGAGCACATACCCCCCCCCGCAAGATGCTAAAACATAATCTAGAGCCTGATGGTTTTGAAGAGGTAACAAACGAAGTTGATAAATCTCGGAGTTAAGGCTCTTTTCAATAGCTAAAGTGTCAT
>NC_143396.1:142645348-142765177 GCF_052110815.1 Crocodylus siamensis
ACGCCGGTGGTGGTTTCCCTGAGGGAGGGAGCGGTGGTGCAGAGGGACTGGATCCCGAGGAGGTGTCTGATTCATCCTCGCTACCTGACAGGGTTGTGACCGGAGACCGGGTCCGATACTCAGCCAATTCAGAATTCCCCCCCTCATTAGACTCGGGGAGTACAGGCGGTCCTCCTCGAGTCTTTCCTTTAACAACCATCACATGAGACTTTACTAAGCATTTCTTAATCCAAGGTGGCTGATTTTGAACCACCCACAACCAACAATCGATATAAGGAAATTGATTCCAATATCCGTTCTGCATAACTATTTCATGGATAGCTATCACTTCTTTTACTACAAAGGATCCTTTTGGGGTCCAGTGGACCCCAAATGTTGGCCACTCGAGTTGACAAAACTTAATTAAATCACCCTTTTTCATCTTCACTCCATAATCTGCCTGCTTTCCAAATTTACTGAAGTGTTGTAATATACAACCTAAAGGCGCATCCGAGTCTTCTACACGGGAGCGACCCGCACCCATTGCCCACAAAAGTGCGTCCAACGCACACCAAATACCAAAAGATCCTAGTTACAGACGGTTCTCTTATACCAGGCCGAAAATTTCCCAGTATTAAACCAAATCGAACGTGTCTTTGTTCCCGGATCCAGACCAATAATATGTCTGGGGTTAGCCATCTGCTGCATAACACTTCTGCCCTCTCTGTAGGGAGCAGAGTGTTTTTTGAAACCTTGGCCATGGCTGATTAGCAGCTCCCTATTAGGGTGACTCCCTGAGGTAGCTGATGAGGGCATACCAATACCTAGTGTAGAGCCCCTGGCAGGAATTATCCAGTGCTCTGACTTGAAATGCAGAGAAGCTTCTTGAATTTGGATGAAAAAAAGTGTTCTCCCACAATGATGCTTTCTTTGAATACACTTGATTCTGCAGAGGCCTAGAGGTAGCTGAAGAGATTACCCTGGGCTGCCCTGGGAGTGCTGCTTCTCGTTTGCCTCTCACCTTCTCCCTGTCTGTTGAGAAGGTGGAGAGGAGAGATATAGCAGGGGAAGACAAAGTTATCCTGACCAGAGTCTGATGAGCTCTCTCCAGGGTGGGAGAGGGTTGCAGCCGGCTGGGCTGGGGGGAGGGGGGCGGTCTGCAACGTCAGCTACAAAAGGTGCTGCATTGCATTGCAAAGAAAGCTTTGGGGAAAAAAAATAATAACTTTTGCATTGCACCTCCCATAACAGTACAGCCTGCAGAGAAAAAAAACTGCCAGGGTTTCAGGAAAAAAAAGCTGGTTTGGACCTGTGGCAGCAGGTGTTAACCACAACCAATTCCACCTCCCCTCTCCTGTGACCATGCATATGAAATGCATTTTAATGCATTAAAGACTTACTAAAGTCTTTAAAGACTTGCTAAAGGCCCTGGAAGGTCCATGCATGGAGAAGTTTTGCAGGTTGCCTGCTTGCCACTGGTGGTGGGTGTGGCTGTTTAGTCTTTTTTCTTGCAAGACATGCTGGCTGAACCCTAGTATTTAACAAGCATTTGACCTCCCTCTGATAACAGTCCACCCTGCAACTCTTTGCAACTCTTTCCAGTAATGCCATGACTCCATAAAAACCCTCAGCCACAGATCCCCATGCTGAGGTGGGCACAGTCTCTGAAAATCACCTCCCCCCCGCACCAACTCATCTGAAAGAAGACATGACATAGATAGAGCAAAAATAAAATGCTTTATTCAAAAAAAGAGTGGTGTGGTGCTTTTTTTTTTTTTAACAAAAGAAGAAAAAAGATAATTAAAAAATAATGTAAATAGTAAGTAATATATTATTAAATTAACGAAGATTTAAAATAAATAAGGATATTTATTATAAGTATTATATAAAAGGGGGCTCTGCCTCCCTAGCACCTTTACACTATAAAATACATACAAAATATAGAAAAATAAAAAATAACAACTGCAAATCTGCACAATATAGGTCTTTTACTTTGTTCATTTTTTATTTTTACTGGTTGCTGACCCCAGCAAGTTCTGCCCACAAAAATTTTCTGCAGGGCAGGGGAAAGAGGAAGAGAAGTGGGGGGTTGGAGCGCAGTTGGAAAAATGGACTTCCCCCCCACATCTCCACAAAGTTGGTGGGACATGTTACCTAAATGTCACCCAGGATGCTGCATATCTTGGGCGTCAGGTCTGGTGGGCAGTGTCCTGCCCCTGGAGTTTTGGTCATAGTTCTGAAATAGAATGTGATGAAGTTCAGAAGGTTGCAATAGTGAAGGTAGTCATGTAACTACTCACTCCAAAGTTTCAAACTACTTGCAAGAAACTTACCATTACTGCTGCAGCTGTCATCTCGAGCTATGCCTACTGCAGTGGCAGCACATAGCAGGAGGCATGGGGGTGCAGGTGGAGGTACATGGGGCAGGAGGACATATGTTATAGGTGGCAGGGGTGGAAGAATTAAGAGGTGGGTAGTAAATTAAGGGAATATTGGCTTTCTCCCCCATTTTTTTTGTTAAAATAAAAACAAATAATTTGCAGACTTGACCCAAAACCCAACTACTCCACTGCATGCTGTGATGGAGGGGTGAGGAGTGAGTGAGGATAAAAACAAACAAACAAAGAAAAAAGAACATACAGCAGCACCTACTGGCTAAAGGCCAGAACAGAGTGCCACCTCATGGTGAAGGGTATTAATAAGAAATCTTTGGAGTCTCTGGCTGTTTCCATAGCTGGGGCGGGAGCACAGCAAAAATAATACATCTCCGCGTAGTGTTAGTTAAAGGTGCTAAACGTATTTTTAGAGCAACATGTCACAGGATAGCATCCCTAAGCACGGCCGTGGTCTCCTAAGACCCCTCAACCATGCCATTTTGGCCTGATGAGCACCCGCTTTTCTCACCTGCCATGTCTTGATGTAAATGTAATGTAGGGAGGCTGCCTTCATGCCCAGTCGAACATGGTCCTGATAGACTTCCCTGGACCCCATGGGTCCCCAGCCTTATGGGCTATATGCGTAGCTCCAACTGCCCCTTTACCATGGCCTAAGCCTCACAGATGGCATTGATGTTGTCCTGTCTAGGTCTCGCTGTGATTTGGCCCCCTTGTCCACTCTGGGCCCCCTGTAGCCCTAACTCTGTGCCTCACTGGCACCTGGGCCCTCTGCAGCCCTGCCTCTGTGCCCCTCTGGCACCGGGGTCTGTGTGCCCCCAAAATGCCATGCCCTTTCTGGCACTGGGGTCCCCACACCGCAGTGGGCCCCCAATGAGGCCTCCTCCTTCCCCAAATAGCCTTATGCAAACCACTGGTGTTGTAAAACAGCAATCAAACATAAGCCCCTGGGCTATAACGTAACGCAAGCTGCATAAGATGTGCTCTGTCCCTTTACAAGAAGCAGAACTTAGGCCTCTTCCCTTCACTTACTGTAGAAGGGCTCCTTCCCCCTTGGCCACCAGCAGAGAACTGCCTCCTAGTCCCTGTCCTGGGGTTTATATGGGCTCAGGGCCCTGCCCTTTCTGGCCAGCTGACCAGGTGCAGGCTAATTTCCTCATTAGCTAGCTCTCAGGGCAACCTGCACCTGGGCTCTTGTCTGGCTCTTTGGGCTCTCCACAGGCAGTTTCTGCTCTTCTAGGAGAAGGCACCTAAGTGCCCTGTGACACAGCGGGAAATCCCGTGTCTTGCAAACACAAAGGCAGTGCGTCAGCATTAACAGGAAATATCGTTTTATCTACATCTTCCTTTAGGTACCATCAGAGCTATTCAGTTCATAAGAAGATAAAATCTCTGTGTAATATATGTTTGCTGAGCATTCTGCCTAACCATCTATAGATATGCTGATCTGCCATTACTGCATTGTCTGAGAAATAGTTTTCATATCAAAGTAATGTTTCAGACGAAATGTATACTGCCTTTGTAAGAGTTAAATAATAGTCATATGCGTTTTTTCTCTTTTTTTTGTCATAGGAGGAGGATGTGGATGACAGATTTGGAGATTTAGATCTCAGAAATGATTCAGATATTCCTGAAGTTCCCCCATCAACAGACAGCACTCCAGAAATACTCAAAAGAGCTCTTTCTGGTGTATCTGCAAGGTATAGTAAAGTGAGATTCCTAACACATTTGGGACAAGAATGTTGAGAGTTGCTGACTAAATGTAATTATATTGCAAATTTAATTTCCTATGTGATAACCTTTCCACATATAACCTTTATTTTGGATCTATTATTATGGCTCTTTAGCTACATTTTTGCTTGAGTAACAGTTTTTATGAAATTAACATTTTCAGTACGCCACCCAAAGATTGCCTGGCTTCATCCATTATAAAGAAATAATTATTAAATAACTTTAACTTAACTTAAATGCTGAAGCATCACAGAGAGACAGGAGCAAGACACCAAAAACTGTGACTGATCTTAAGAAAATTAATTTTTTTGTCTTCATGTAATATGCTGGCTTTCTGGCCACCTTTAGTTAGTTGGAGTTATTTTGCACATTGCTAAAGAAGGAGGAATACAAATTTTTTTTATAGGTTAGCTTTACATTCACTTTTCCATCAACCTTTGTGCCTTTTATTGGGAGATAGTAACCAAATAATTAAGTGTAGCTGGGACCTAGCAAGCAATACCTATTTTATTTTATTTTTTCCCCATAGCTGGCAGGAGCCAAAGGGCATGCCTGTACTGCATCTCTAGTGTGTCTAGGCAGTGATGTTCCCAAGCATGTCCCATCTTCTTTCGTTTGCATTTGTCAGAGCCAAGAATACAATAGTGAAACTGCTCTGGGGTGTCACTGCATGCTGAAAACAGAAGTTTTGAAAGTGACTGTAGGGATCTACACCCACCATGGCTTCTGGGTTGTCAGCAGGAGGTTGGGTATGCTTGGAAGTGTACTGGAACAGGCGAGGAACATAGTGTAGACATATCAGTTGACTCATCATCTTCAGCAGTCCCTCACGGTTGAGGATGATTGTCTTCCATTATTGTCTTATCTGTGTGTCCGAAGATGGCTGATGAGGCCTATCTGGGATCAAAAGACTCTACTGCAGCTTGGATGTGTGTTTTTTGTGTGGGGTGGGTAGCGCTGGATTCTTGATTTGTTCCATGATGCTTTGTTTCTGCTGTTCCTGCTTTTCCATCTCCTGTAGTTGTTGTGAGGTTTCAAAGTACTGAGATCCCTACAGCAGACTTTCCCTGCATTTGGCACAGTCCTGGGGAATAGTTTCCCACAAGTTGACATCAGTGTTGCATTTTTTTAAGCTGGCCTTGAGGAATTCCCTGAAGTGCTTTCTCTGTTATCCTCTTGAGCATACACATTGCTGAGATGGGAGAATAAAACTTGCTTTGGATGTCTGGAGTTGGACATCTGGATGACATGGCTGGCCCAATGAAGTTGATGTTGGATAATCATTGCCTCAATACTCATGGGGTTTGCTTGCAGGAGAACGCTAACGTTGGTACATCTGTCTTCCCACTGGATTTGGAGGATCTTCCACACACAGCGTTGATGGTACTTCAACAACTTCAGATGTCGCCTGTACGTTGTACATGCCTTAGCTCCATACAGTGAGGTGGGAATTATGACTGCTTGATAAACCACAAGCTTGGTTTTGGATCTGATGTCACAATCTTCAAACACCCATTTCTTCAGGCACCCAGAGGCTGCACTTGCACGTGTGAGGTGATGTTGGATTTCTTTGCCAATTTCTTTTGCAAGAGATGGGTCTGAGATATGGGAAATAATGTTCTCCAGCGTCTCACCATGGATCTGGATTACTGGAGCTGGGGACCGTTCATTAGGAGCTTGTTGGTGGAGGACCTAAGTCTTCTGAATGTTAAGTGTCAGTCCCATTTTCTGGTATGCCTTGATAGAGGCATCAGCAATTTTCTGAAGGTTTGCTTCTGAGTGAGCACACACAACAGCATCATCAGTGTACTGGAGCTTAGTGATCAAGGTCAGGGAAGTCTTGGTATTGTCTTGGAGGTGGCTGAGATGAAACAGTTTACCATCTATTCAGTACTTTAGCTCCACTCTGACTGGAAGCTGTTAGTGCTCAGATCATGGCAAGGAATACAGTGTAACCTCATAAATCTGGATATCAAAAATCCGGGATTCTCAAAAATCCGGCACTTTTAAGCTTCCCTCTCTGCTCCCCTGGACACGGGAGGGGGAAGATTGCACATGGCGGCTGTCACTACCATCCATCACACTGTGTTACCACTCCGTGTGTGAACACTGCTCCAAGATCGGCCATCGCTCCCCCCACCCCCTGGACACAGAAGGGAAAGCTTGCACGCAGCAGCTACCACTGCCTCTACCATCCCATTCTGCGTGCAGCCACTGCTCCAGGACAGACTGCCGCTCCAACCTACCTCCACTGGATGTGGACAGGGAAGCTTGCATGTGGAGGCTGCTGCCACCATCCACCACTCCACTATGTGTGCGGCCACTGCTTCAGGACCGGCAGCCACTCCAGTTTCAAAAAACTGGAATTTTCAGATTTCCAGCACATGCTTGGTCCTGAGCATGCTGGATTTAGAAGTGTTGGAGGGATGACACAGCTTTGCTTAGCTCCTGTTTTAACCTCAGTCAGGTTAGCAATCAGGTCAAATGCAGAAATGTTTTATATGCACATGAAGCTAGCTGTAGAGACACAGTTCTTTCAAGCATAAAGCACTTTGTGTACTTGAGTCATATCCTTTCAGTGCATTCTGCTGTTGTATTTAACTGTGTGCAGTAGTCCAACTTAGGCATATCCAGAAGTGTCATAAGCTGATAACTGAAATGTGACAGGAGGACAATGTTATTCACTACATAAATATTCTAGAAGTAACTTACCACATCCAGCAACTCATTTTCTCAACAGTTAGCAACATAAGTGTTACTAAATCAGTTAAGCATAAACAGGCCTTCACTTGGCTTCATGAGTCCTTGCACATATACCCTCACCAGATTTAATACCTTCTAATTCAGGGGTTGGCAACCTCTCACCACTGTGGGCCACTGCCTGTGGCCCAGCCCCAACCATGACCTACCCAGCAATCAGCAGGTGCCACAAAAGGAATCTAGATAGACAAAGGCAGGCATTAGCATGTTGGGGATGCCTCCTTTGCTGCTTGGGTTGGAGTGTGCTGCTGATTCTTTGAACTGCTGTGGACCCGATCCAGTCTCTTCACAGTTTGCGTCTGGCCTGCAGGCTGTACGTTGCCTACCACTGCTCTAATTAGTTTAGTGATGCTTTAGTTTATAGTAGCTTTTTGTTTAGTATGTTATCTGCTTACATCTTGATGCCTGTCCCGAGAGTTAAGCATGAATACAAACTTGTAACACTTTTAGTGTCATTCTGCTACTGTCACAGAATGAGGACCAATAGCGCATGATCATTTTCAGATTCAGCTTACTAGGGTAAACATCTTGACGGACTTTGGGTCTCTAAATAGACATGTTCTAAATACTATTCAGAATCTGGTACCTCAGGCGTTAAAATCTGCTTTAGGTTATTAAATCATTTTTGGAGGGCACGGCTGTCAGTGCTTTGTGTGCAAAATACCGCTTTGTTGAAGGGTGGAGTCAAGGGTACTTGTTGGGATCATATTCTCTCTGATCATCTAATATGGAGGCAGGGCCTCTTTTTTATCTTGCAACAAAATCATTACCTGAACTGGAATTTTATTTAATTTTTTAAGAGCATCTAGATGAAGCACTCATAATCCGTCTCCCCCTCCTTAAAATATTATCCCTATTTTTATGGTGATCCAAAGAATCTTGCAGTTTGTGTTACATCTGGTAAAAGTTAAACGTTGAAGACGTGTCGTAATGGCAGATGGTTGGTTAGACTCCTTGAGGCTTGGCCTGTCTCTAATAAAGTTGGCTTTCCAGATGTGTCAAATGTGCTTCTTACCTATTTTTGTTCTAACTTCTGAGAGATGTAATATTCTCTTTTTTTAAGAAAGCGAGGCTTTTGTTTATGGTAAAGACTTACAGTGTTATGATGAGTACAACATTGTTAAAGCCTATTGCAGTGCAGTGGATTTTGTCTTTGTTGCCCTACCTTTGACAGCTTCATTTAAATGGCTTTAGTGACCACTAATGTATCATTAAATAAAATCCTTCAAAAGTAAATTACATGTCTAACAAACTTAAATTCAGTGTCGATTTTGAAGTTAATTAAGATGATGAATTTCTTTAATTAAATGTGTCTAGAAATGATTTTACCAGTGCAACAAGAAATGTATGAGGGAGGGAAATCTTTTTTGTTTTCTCTTTCATTTGGCAGTGGTCTGACCATGGTTAGCTTTACAGTTTTCTTTTTGCAGTCAGTGTACCCTCTTGTTAATGTCTGAAAATCCACCAAAATGAGGAAAGCAAAATGTATTGAAAAGCAGTATTATACAACCAGAAACATTTTCAAGGGACTTTGGGGGCAGGTGTAGTACCAGAAAATAATTTATCTTTTCTTTCCTTAAAAAAAAAAAAAACCCTAAATTTTTTGGTGACATTGTTTAAATAAAATATAAGATTTTTGGTTACCCCTAAAAGAGGTACCAGATCATCATTAATTCATTTCAAAGGTTGTATTCCTTTGCTAAACACATGTATTGAAAGCAACCTAGGTTTTTACTTAGCCATTTGTAATCCTTTAAAACAGGGCTTGTCAGCCAGGGGTTCCTGTACCCCTGGGGGTACTTGAGAAGGCCCCAGGGGGTACACGGCAGTGGTACAGAGAAGCAGGAGTACTTAGGAAGCATGCCACCATGTACCACTGCACAGTGGTGACGGGCAACAGCAGCACACTTCCCCTTCTTCTGCTGCTGCCTGCCACCATCCAAGTACCTTCCCCTGCTCATTGCCAAGGAACACCCTCCCCCCCACACTCATTAACTGGCTGCTAGGTGTCCAGGGGATACCTCCTCCAGGGGGTATAATCCAGGAAGGGTACCCACCAGAAGGGGTACACTCCTTTAAAAAGGTTGAAAAGCCCTACTTTAAAAAATATTACTGTGTTTATTTACATAGTGGACACATCTCTTTCCTGAAAATCAGCTATCCATTATGGGGGTTCATGACTTAAATGATAAAACTGATTTCCACGTTGGAATGGCAGCAGGCTGAACCCTGTGTCCCATGGGTAACGTCCTATTACCAGTGTCACTCCTCTTCTCCCTCCTACAGCTACAGGTTTAACCCTTTCTCAGCCACTTCTGAATTAGCAGTAGTTGTGCTGACTGGGCAACCAAGAGAAGGAGGGTGATGCTGATAATGGGACCCCATCCCTGCTGTATGCGGGCACAAGGTTCATTCTTGCCTGAGGGGTTGCTGTGCAGGGAAGACTCTGGAAAACTCTTTTTTTTCTTCATTTTGCCTTCTCAAAACAAGATATGTTGTATTTGGGGGGCGGGGTATGCAAGTAATTGTGGTGTATTTGTGGACATGCTTACATGTCCCTCCAGCACTTCGCTTGCTTCACTGGTTAGATTGTAGCTAGCTGCTGCAATGGAATAGAAAACAGGGACAAGTAGCCTACTGTACCTTCTCTTACACTCATATATCAGGACTGATGACCTTTGTGGTTTCAGTATTAACATGAGCACAGATCTCTTTCAAATTAGTCTATTTACCTGAATCCAAGACTACTTTAAATTGCAAAGACCCACCCTAGTAATTAGATTATATGCATGGAACATTTATAAATTTGTTATAGGTCATGTATAGGGTGTAATTATTGGCAGGTCCTCTTAAATTTACCTCCCTACCCCCACTGCTACAACAGGAAAAGCAGTGGTGGGGGTGGTGGCAAACAGTGGCAGGGGAAGTTAAGTAGCCTAACCCCTGCCCCTTGTCCTCCTCCCCCATTTGTTCCTCCTTCAGCAATATAATTTCTCTGGTTGAACACTAAATTAATCTATCTTTGAGTAGGTACTTAATTGTACAGGTTTTTTTAAATTGTCCTGATATATTTTCTTTGTAGATGGAAAAACTGGTGGATTCGTGGAATCTTAACTCTGCTTATGATTTTGTTGTTTTTCCTCATCATATACCTGGGATCTTTCATGCTGATGCTTCTTGTAAGTTTGTTGAATTTTTTTTTCCTATATCATATTTCATGTATTATGATTAATGAACAGAGAGAATAAATCTGTCTGAAAACAATTATATAGAACTTTCAGATTGATGAACAATTTGTCTTATGTTTAAATCTTAATATTTGTGAAAGGTGATAAATTGGTATTTATGGATGGGCTTTGGGGACTGCTGGACTTTTGTTGCTTTCAGTTACTGTAAATATTAAGACTCAATTTAGATTGAATTTAAATTAAATGAATAAAAAGCTGTAAAAATGGGAAATAGATATTACAGTAAATTTCCCTTTCTTAAAATGCTAATCTAGTTTCAGCCTTCCCCTTGCATATTTCCTATCTCCTCACATGGCCTTTTACTGTGTGTCATATTGTCTTCTTTTTTTGAAGGGTTATCATATAATCTGAGGAGAGATTCAAAGCAGAGCCAAGAAACTTACTTGTTAACTTCCACAATTTGCCATTTTAAGGCTAGGGAACGTAGGCAGTTTCTTTTTGTTAGGTTTGGCTGGAAAGTTAATGATACCAATGGGAGAAAGGGCCATAAGTGTCAAGTCCTACTCCTCACAGTTAGGACCCTGCAACAGGCTCCATTAGTGTTGGTCTCAGCAATTGAGCAGGATCCCCTTGAAGTTATGACTATCTACGGAGATACTCTCTGTACTAGTAGGTCCTTCGACAAGATCATTATCACTGGGCACATACCACACGTGCTATTAGCATGCAGCAATAAACTGGCACATATTGTGCCAGAGTTTATTGCTCCCAAGTGTGCCATTTGTACATGCACTTAGGACCGCAGCACATTATGCTGAGTCAGTCAGAGCAGTCTCAGCTGGCAGGGGACCTGGGGGGTCAGCCTGCCAGCCCAAAGCTGATCTGACCTTGCTCGATGTGCTGCAGAGGGGCTGACTGTGGCACAAGGGTGCTTCAGTGTGGGGCCAGTGCCCAACTGTTCCTTAAATATATTCTATCTATGGAATACAATGGGGGATGGGGTGGGGCATAGGCAGTGTGTGGGAGGGCACAGTTGGGGGCTGCAGCCCTGCATTGCCAAGATTGAGGTGGCAGTGGTGGCTTAACAAAGGAGGGAGGCAGTGCTCTCTATCCCTGCACGCCAGGCTGGTGCTGCTGGGGGCTGGGGACACTGCCCACCAGGGGCAACAGTGGTGGTGGCAGTGGCAGCGCCAGGCTTCTGATGGTGGTGACTCCCCGTGGCGGTGGCACGTGCCTTTTGGTGGTGGTGGCAGCGGCAGCACCAAGTCTGCTGGTCCAGCCACAGGCTGCAGCCCCATGCTCTGTGCCCCATGCCCCACAGAAATCTAGGGGGCCATGTACCCCCCCCAGTTCCTCTGATGCATCACGAGTGGGCATGCTTGAACTACCCCTGTGCCATCGGCAGGCCCACTGATGATGCAGAACTCGTTCGGGTTCACCAGAGCTTGGGCCCTGATGGTCCAGACTGGTCCTATGCCATTGGAGGCCCTTGATGGCACAGGAGCCATCTGGCCATGCCAGAGGTTGGTGCAGGGTCAATCTAGGCTATCTAGGACCAAGCTCTAGTGAGTCCAGACCAGCCCCTCTCCATCGGGGCAGGGGCCAAACTCCAGAAATCTGCCCCTGACTCTCTCTCTCTCATATACACGCACACACACACACACGCGAATCAATTAGTCTTTAGTGGCCTTACAGTTCTGTATCACTAATTAGTAAGTGCTTACAGTGAAATATGTTTTTATTACACAAATTACCATAAATTGATAAATTATCCCAGGAGACTAGAGAGAAATGCCTGGCAATTAAGGCATATTTCTATGGTGAGGTCTACTCTGTAGATGGCTTTAGATACAGCCAGAAATGTTTTTTGTTCTCAAGTGACTGCTATTAGTTTTGATGAACTTTTCTTGCAATGCTAAAAGCAGACTGTGAAAAATCTTTTAAGAATTCATACCTCATCAGCAATGTTCCTTTGTTTACCTCTTTTCTTCTGAGACACCATGGAAACATCAGAGAATACAGAAGAGGAGATCTAGCATGCCAGCCTCACCTATATCTTCATAATGGCCATTATCTGCTAAATGTCAGTTTTAATGAGACCCTTGATAGGTGCACATTAGGGGTGTGCAAAGCGGGCCCTATTTGATTCGGATTAGGACCAAATTGGGGACAGCAATTCCATTCGTTGATTTGGATTACTGTCCCTTATTCGATTTGGCCAAATCCGAATCTGAAGATTCGATGCTGATTCAGAGAATCAGTGATTCAGACATAGACACAGCTTTAAATGTTTTTTCTACATACCACAAGGTACCAGCACAGCTTGTGAATGCTGCAATGGTGGGGTGGATGGAGCGCGCCACAGGAGTACGGGGCGCCCCCCACGTGCTTGACGGCAGATCTGGAAATGGACTGGAATTACTTCTGATCCACTTCTGGGTTCACTGGGGAGCATGCTGGGTTGTCCCCCCCAGCTTAGCAATCAGCCACAGGGGGACCCTGGGTGCCTCTCTCATACCCAGGAGGCACCAGTCACCAAGCCAGGGGGTGCGGGGGGGCCCTGCACACTTCCTGGTCTGCTTCTGGGTCTGCTGCTGAGCGCACTAGGGAGACCCCTGCACTCCTGTGGGATACTCCATACTCTCTAGCATCACAGCTTTCACGAGCCACCTGGTACCTAGAGATAGGTAGAAGAAAACATGTAAAACTGTGTCTCTGTCCAAATCGCCGAATCTTTCCGAATCTCTCCAAATTGATTCGGAGGGTTTTGTTGTGATTCAGAAAGATTAAAGGGTCCTCTGATTTGATTCTGATTCAGAGATTCAGCCACTGAATTGTGCCAAATCTCCACCGAATTGAATTAGGGACCAAAGCTTTGCACAGCCCTACTGTGTAGTAGTATTGGCAAGATGGGAGTCCAGGATAGGAGCGATAGGAATATTGGCAAGATGGGAAACCAGGAAGGGTGGTCATTCCTAAAGGAAGTGATCCTTCGGGCACAGAGATGACCCCAGTGCAAGGGAAAGGGGCCAAAATATTTCCTTGGCTAAACAGAGAAATCTAAGGGAACCTAAGGGCAAAAAAAGAGGCATATACATGGTAGAAG
Organism: Crocodylus siamensis; assembly: GCF_052110815.1. Lineage (NCBI taxonomy): Eukaryota > Metazoa > Chordata > Crocodylia > Crocodylidae > Crocodylus > Crocodylus siamensis. The sequence goes on from NC_143396.1 coordinate 142,658,506, forward strand.
CAGGGGGAAGCTACCAAGAAGGAATATACCTACTTGGCATGCACTCTTAGGGAGGTAGTTAGAAAGGCCAAAGCAACTATGGAGCTGAGGTTGGCAATACAAATTAAAGACAGCAAAAAGTATTTTTTTAGGTATGTAGGAAGTAAAAGGAAGGCACAGGGCTGCATAGGACCCCTACTGAACAAGCAGGAGCAATTAGTGACAGACAGCAGGGACAAGGCTGAGCTCTTCAATGAGTTCTTTGCCTCCGTGTTCTTGAACAAGGGTCAAGATAAGTCTCCTAACTGGTTCTTAGCTGGATGTCAGCGGGACACCAGCCTACCAGCTATCGATGCTGACTTGGTGCAGTCACTTGGATCGACTGGATGTGTTTAAGTCAGCAGACCCGAATGAACTGCATCCAAGAGTACTGAAGGAATTGGCCGATGTCATAGCAGAACCACTGGCATGGCTGTTTGCTCATGGTCCTCTGGTCAGGTGCCAGAGGACTGGAAAAAGGGCCCATGTGGTCCCTATTTTCAAGAAGGGGAGGAAGAAAGATCCAAGTAATTATAGGCCAGTCAGTCTCACCTCCATCCTTGGAAAAGTCTTTGAAAAAATTATTGAGGATCATATTTGTGTGAGTCCAGTGGGAAAAATAATGCAGCAGGGCAACCAGCATGGATTTGTTGCAGGTAGATCATGCGTGACTTATCTGGTTTAATTTTATGACCAGGTCACAAAACGTGTAGACAGAGTACAGGCGGATGTTGGTTTTTTGGATTTTAGGAAGGCCTTTGATAAGGTATCTCATTCCATTCTCATAAATAAATTAAGAGGCTGTGACTTAGATGTTTACATGGTCAGGTGGGTGGCACATGGGCTTGGGTGTTGCACCCAGAGAGTGGTAGGAGACAGGTCGTTATCAACCTGGAAGGATGTGGGTATTGGGGTTCTGCAGGGCTCAGCCCTCGGACTGTACTCTTCAGTGTCTTCCTCAGTGACTTGGATGTGGGCATGAAGTGTACTCTGTCCAAGTTTGTGTATGATACTAAATTGTGGGGTGAAGTGTACACTGTGGAAGGTAGGAAACAATTTCAGGCAGACCTGGACAGGTTGGAAAAGTGGGCAGAACACAAAAGGATGCAGTTCAACAAGACCAAATGCAGAGTGCTGCACCTAGGATGTAAAAATATCCAGCACTCCTACTGGCTGGGAAATGACCCTCTCAGCAATGCAGAAGCAAAAAGGGATCTTGGAGTCATAGTGGACTCCAGGATGAACATGAGTCGTCATCAGCAAAGCTAGCCGCACTTTATCATGCATAAGTAGATACATGACAAATAGAACCAAGAAAGTGATTCTTCCCCTCTGTGCAGCATTGGTCAGACTGTAGTTGGAGTACTGTGTCCAGTTTCGGATGCGGCACTTTGAGAAGGATGGGGATAATCTCGAAAGGGTCCAGAGGAGGGCCACTTGTATGGTTAAGGGTTTACAGGCCAAGCCGTATGAGGAGAGACTAAGGGATCTGGACCTCTTCAGCCTCTGCAAGAGAAGGCTGAGAGGTGATCTTGTGGCCACCTACAAATTCATTAGGGGGATGCAGCAAAGAATCAGAGATGCTCTATTCACTGGGGTGCCTCTTGGGGTAACATGGAGCAATGGTCACAAACTGACAGAGAACAGATTTAGGCTAGATATCAGGAAAAACTTCTTCATGGTAAGGGTGGGCAAAATTTGGAATGGGCTTCCAGAGGAGGTGGTGCTCTCCTCTATGTTGGGGAGCTTTAAGAGAAGGCTGGATGGGCATCTGGCTGGGGTCATATGTCCCCCACACTCTTTCCTGCCCAGGCAGAACTCGATTATCTGTTGAGGTCCCTTCCAGACCCTAGCATCTATGAATCTACTGCCCACCAATCATTTCCTCATATCTTGCTTCCCTTTCTATTCCATTGAAATGAAGAAAAAGTCCGTTCAAACATCAACTCTCAGTAAAATTTATCTAATCAAAACTAAACTCAGACAGTGAAAGCAAAGTCCAGATTTATGACCTTTCTTATCAATTAGCGTCATTCTCATCAATGACATTTTCTTTGCATCTGTTGGGTCACATAGTATAATCATGAAACAGTATTTATCTCTGATGTCTTCAGGCAAGTCTATAGACAATTCACTCCCTGAGAAACACAGTTTTAGAGATGCTTCTCTCAGTTTCTTGAATCCGAATGAATTCTTTGAGTTTGCCAGTCCTGCAACTGGTGGAAAAAGATATATATAAGAAAGTTGTCCTCAAAATTTTTAGGCTTGATGTACCCCTCAATCAACTTGAGACACTCGTTGGAAAATTCTGGGTCCAGATTCTGGGTCCTTGTTTTTATTTGTTGTTTTAACTACAGAAAAAAATAATAGAACGACTCTTCCATTGCAGAGACCTCAGAAAGACCACAGGGAGGTCAAAATGTTTTTAACATTGTTTGAAATCTCTGGGTTTATCTTGCGGATCCTGTTTGCACACCTAACAGTGCTAGCATTGTGTGATACCCCATGCCATCCTTGAAAAGATAGCAGTACACCCCAAGGTGCAGTAGCACTCTGGGTGAGAAGCACGGGTGTAGGAGTGACCTTCTTTCCTCATATAACAACAAAATAGGTGCATCATTACTGGGTTGTGGAGCTTATTTGGATGAATGGATGTGTGATACAGGCTACTTGAACTCCATGAGTCATTGCTTCATTTCAGCATGCTAGCGCAGAACCCAAAGCAGTGCAGAGTGTAAACACTTTCTATCAGTCATTCAGAACCAGCCCAAATGAATCATGTCAACATAACAGTATGCAGTATAAATAAGGCCCTATGAAATTTGTAACGGAAGTGGGCTGCACTAAGGTTTAATTTTGCAGGTTTTCCCATGTGCACCCCTGGTTCTGATTGGTGGAGGGTACCTTCTTGCGGCATACTTCTGATCAGCAGGGAAGCGAAAACTGCGGTTTTAAACATGGTGCTGTTTTTGCCTCCCTGTCAGTCAGCAGTAAGCAGTGGGGCTGCTGGGGCCTCGTCGGCCAATCAGTGGTGGGGAGGCAAAAGTGGTGCCATGTTTAAAATTGTGGCTTTTGCTTCCCAGCCAATCAGGAGTGAGCCACAAGCAGGGCCCCTCCACTAGTCAATGGCGGGGAGGGGCACATGGGGGAACCTGCAAGATTAAAGGAGCTGCACTGCAGTCCACTTCCAACGTGAATCCAGTAGGACCTTAAGCATAACCAGCAGGGAAGTTAGTGTTCTGGATATTAAGCCGAAGCAATAAGATTCTGGAATTGGTGCATATACACATATTATGCATATGTACACACACATACACACATTATAAAATCATTATAACTTTGATTCACTTGCTGCATTCTTAGAGCATAGTTGCCAGCAATCTCAGCAGACTTTTCTCCAGGAAATAGGAGTTCCATGTCTTTGGGATAAAGGTCATTCATCTGAGGACCGCTGGGAAAACCCAGACTATATTGTAACCCTAATGTTAAGTACCTGTGAATTGCCTGAACATGTTGCTCCAGAACAACAGGGACTAAATCAAGTTAATTACCATTCAAGATACATGTGTAGGCGTCTATCCCTGTTTTGATGTTAGTCAAAGCACAGAACAGGATTAAACCCAACCTGTTTTTAGTTTGAAAGGGCTAGTGAGCATCTACTCACCATTGCGAGACTTTGCTTTAGTGTTCACAGTTATAGCAAAACCTCCATTTGAACTTTTTCCCTTATGCTTTTCTGCTTGCCTAGGAAGGTGGCTTCTCTTATGGGTATAATGTCAGAAAGGAAGGCAAGAGAATTGAGAGCATGTAATGGGATCTACCACTTGCAGTAGGAGTGGCATCTCCTTGTGATCACTGTAGTTTGGCTCCTTATACTTTGGTATTCCTGGGTATACCACCTCCCCCTCCTCTCTCCTCCTGTCTTCCCCTCCATGCCTTTGGTGGTGGTGGTATACTCTGCCTCTAGACAACGTGTGGTCCTGGGTGCCTTGCTTTCCCACTCTGCCCTGTCTCTCAGGGTGCTGACAGCCTGACACTGTTCACTGGGCCTCTGTCAATCTGCCAATCTGGCAAGAAGTTAGGCCCCTCTATGGGGCATCTTTCGTAGCCTAATTCCCTTCTCTTCAGCCACTCCTGAAGCTCACTGCCTAAACAGCAAACATCAAGCCAAACACAAATGCAATTAAGTGTGGTTGTGGGGTCCTTTCTCTAATCTGCCCCCCAAGCTTGTCCTGCTAGCTTCTCTCAGCTTGGGCTCTCATGGGCCTGCTCACAGTTCCTTCTCCAGTCCCTGGTATTGCTTCTTTGTTTCAGGAGCAGAGAGCTCCTTTGATTAGCAGTCATGGTCAATCTCCAGCTCCTCACAATACTTTACAGAGCTCCCAGCAGTGAGCCCTTTCTCCAGCTCTGCCTAGGTCAAGACTGCCATCCATGCCTCAAGTGCAGGGATTATATATATAGCCCCTGGCTGCTTCTCCTTTTGCGCTGAGGGTACCTCCGCAGACCATTATCTAATCAACTGTCCATTATCTGGGGCTCTGCAGCTTTCTACCTCTACTGCCTAGCCCTGCTCTCAGTAGGAGAGAGCTTGGCCCCTGTTATCAGACCCCCCTTACTGTATTTTATCATGAAGTTTTTGTTAGGCAACACCTAAAGCTTCTTCCAACAGTAGTTTCCTGAATTCAGCCTTAATCTGTATTCTTTCCCAAGATGCAGACACATCATGAAAAAATGCAAATATGTTCCTTAGATGTCAGGAGGGTCTTGCCCTTTTACTTGGAAAGAACAAGACTTTTCTAGTAGTCTCCTAGACTTTTTTCCCCCTCTTATTTAGATTATGAAAGGTGATGCAATTTTTATGCAGTCATTCAAAGTTAATCTCTGATTGTATTCTCTTTTCCCCTGAAATTTCTAAGACATGACCCAGAAAATGATGGGGCATATTCTGTTAGCACCCAAAATGCCTTACTGGCCTTCCTTTCAAATGACTCCTATTATCATGTGTTAGGCTGCAACCTACCTTTATAAAACATTATGCACTAGTACAGGCATCTCCTGGGATGCTTTTTTTGTTGAAAGTCCTTTAGTCAGTAAAGATTCTGAGCAGTTACCAGTTGGCTTTCGGAGCCATCCTGAGTAGACTATGTATGGGGACTAGTACTTTGAAGAAAGAAAAGTGAGCTCCACTTACAGTAACTAGAGTCCTTTGAGAAGTGTTGTCTTCATGTATACTCCACGACCTTCCCTACCTACCATCTGCTACAGATTGCTTATTTATTCTAGGGACTTGAAGTAGAGAAAGGACGTGCCACTCTTCATACTTTCAGTATGGTGCACAAAGATAACTATGGTGCATTGTGTGGACCAAATGGATACTGCTAGTGAACTCTTCAGTTTCAGTTGCATACTTTCTCTTGTTCCTATTTTTCTACTTTTTGGGGTAGAAGATAGTTTTCGGAATTTATTGTAAATAAGGTCTGAAGGAGTATGTACTTATGCCAAGAGCTATACTATGTATTCTTGAAAAAAATAAGACTTGTGTTAGTACAGCTTTGGAAAAAGTTCTGTCATTTTATTAACACAGTGCACTTATGTTTGCTAAAATTCACTCTTGATTAATCTGATGGTAAAAATGGGTCTTTCTGAAGGAACCTTATATGCTAGGTTTAAAATTGTTGCTAATACAAATTTTTCCTGAAATAGTGGTAACAAAGGAGAAAATCAGCTGGACTCTCAGAGAAACTCAAGTACTTCCAGCAAATCAATTCAACTTCTACTTAAATATTTGTGGGCTGTCTTTTAATCCATCCAAAATATCACAGGTAGCAGTTTTTTGTTTGTAGAAGTAATAGACCAACTGATTTATTTTTCTACTCTTGAAAGAAATGCTCAGATGTTATATTTAATATTTCTTCTGACCATTTCTATATACAGCTATTATACTTTTATAGTATCTACATTATGTGATACAATTTTTTTATGACTCAGAAATTATTTTAGAAAATATTACATTTTTACTTTGAGAAATAAGACTAGAAGCTGTTTTGAAGCACCAAAATGCAGAGTTATTGTATCTTTTAAGGCTGATGATTTTGACACTGTCTCTAGATGTCAAAGTATTTGTTTTTGTTTTTACATGACCCACTTAGAAACACCTCTTAGAAGATGTGACATGCTGAGCTACTGGAATGTTGTTTTGCCAGTATTTTTATGTTCTTTATTACATCCTGTCGACATTTTATCTTGTAAGTTTCCCCTAAATCTGGAAAATGCTGTAATTTATTTTCTGAATGATTGGAGAGTTTCTTCCCTGTAATAAATTCTTTGAATAAAAAGTATATTTGTGTTTGAATTTGTTCACTTTTTCCTTTAAGTGTCCAATTGCTATTCTGGCAGTGTTATAATCAGGAAGAAAAAGAAACGTGTTTGTTTTGCAACATGATTTAATATCTTTACTTTCTGAGGTGTGTATACTCCAAGGCTTAACTGTCAAGCCTTGAAGCCAAACGTGTTCGAGCTCACAAAATGAACTTGTTCCTATGTTATACCACATATCAGCAGCTTCAAGATTCAAGTCTTCTGACATTATTATAAAGCAGGAGAGCTCAAGCTCTGGCTCATGACATGAGCCCTGTCAGTTGCCCCACAGGTTGTCCCCCAGGTCCAGAAATTTGGCAGTGGAGGAGAGGTGGCAGTGTTAATACTCACTCTCCTGCTGCCAGATTTCCAGTCTGTGGGGAGTCTATGGGGCTGGAGTGTCATGGGGCTCACAGCTGTGCATAGCACCCCCCCCCCATTGTGCTGCATTGAACTGCATATTGAAATTCTTCCCACTCACGCACACTGTGCTGCCCTAAACTGTATTGCATATGACCCACTGTACAGCATCATGCCTGCGGGCACCTGGCACCCTCCTCTGCTCCATAAGAAGGGGGGCATGCTGCCTCACTGTGCACCACCCCAGGTTGGGGGTAGGAAGGAAAAGTAGGAGGAGCCTGGCACCCTCGGCTACTGCTGTAACCAGAGCAATGGGAGAGCAGTGTCTGGGCAGGAGCCTGGAGGCTACAAAATCTAACCCCTTATGAGCTGTGAATTGGACAGCCCTGCAGTAGATGATTTATTTTACTTGCTTCCAGAATTGAGTAGGAGCAGGTAAAAGAGTGGGATCCAGATAGCAAGACATTTAGAGGGTAAAAATTGAAATACTGTCTGTACTGCAACAAAGCATCTTGTGAGTTAACATTTTAAGTAACAAGGTGATAAATATGACAAATGTTAAGCATGTCAAGTAAAGTTGTAGTAGTGTTGTTGCAATGATGTTTGTGACACCAAACTTTTTCACATTAATGCTTAATATTGTTTTAATAAACATGTCATTTAATTTTCAGCATGGGCAAAGCCTTAGAGATACATGAACTTTAATGTTAACATTCACTGAAGTGCATAAAGGTCACTGAAACTGGAGTCAGGTGCCAAATTTCTGTTCCTTTTCAATGGGAGTTGAGCACTTTATTTCTCTTTTCATCTTTGAAAATCTTCTCTCTCATCTAAATAAAAAAATTAATATGGCAGAAGAGCTTGGGATACTGCTTTGCAGAGAAAGCTTCCTACCTGTCATTGCAAGTGTATTTGTCAAACCTTTTTTAAAAACTTAACTTCACTGAGTTTTTTTAAATATATTAAAACCAGCCCTAACATTCCTTTCTGCAGAGTGACTCAGGTTCTCCGTTCATTCAAAAGTGGTTCCATTTCACCTTGTAATCCCTTGAAATCGCTCAAGCTCCTTATTCAATGACATTATAGCAGTAAGATACATTCTTGAACCAGGTTCTAATATTTGTTACTGTTTTTAGAAAATTGTATGTGCAGATAATTCTTTGTTTTCTTTAATTTAGGTCTTGAGCATCCAAGTAAAGTGTTTCCATGAAATCATTACAATAGGCTACAGAGTCTATCATTCCTATGATTTACCATGGTTTAGAACCCTAAGCTGGTAAGTAACACATGAGAATTTCAATCAGTGGAGATTAAGGTTAAGCTCTCCATATCCTGTAACACGGAAAAATAGCTTTGTGGCTAAAGTACAGGCTTGGGACTTGGGAGATCTGCTTTGTATACATGCCTCTATTGTCCTGTACATGTGTAACCTTGAACAAGTCAGTTGGCCTTTCATAGCCCTAGTTTCTCCCAGCTTTACCATGTATTTACATGTTTAGAGTAATAAAGTTGGAATGAGGCCCATGTGCAATAATATGCTGTATACTTTTCACTCTATGATTAAATATGCACAGTTGAGTTAACTGAGATAAGCAGCCCCTGTTTATAGGAACGTACGAAATGCCATAATGGTTTGCATGGAAAGTCCATCCAGTCCACTATGGTTTTTTTGGCAAGTAGCAGGTACTGGAGGCTTCTGAAGAAGATAGAAGAACACTATGGCATTAACACTAGGTGGTAAATGTGGAACAGTCTCTACCTTCTTGTAGGTCACATCCTGGTTATATTTAAAGATTCTTAAACCACAGAAATAAAAGGGTTCATGTCTCTTCCAAAGTTTGTAATTAATTATGGCATTGTTGGCTATTTTTGATATCAGTCCCTTTTTTACTTTTAAATTCTTCTCCTGGGTGACTTTGCGGTGATTAATTTCCTAGTTTAATAACGTATTATATTTAAAAAAAACATTTTTAGTTTTGAATTTCCTACTTTTTAAAATGTCATTGAATATTCCTTTGTGTATTCAGATTCCATTTGTAGTTGAACTCTGGGAAAACTTTCTGTGAAATAAGACTGGTATAGAGCAAAATGATACTTTAGTTAGGGAAACAGTGTCATGAACATTGATCTGGAACAGGTGATGGAAAAGAACTTTTCACCCCATGATTAAGTACTAGAGATAAAAGTGCAATAGCCTATACATGTGCTTACATACTTGATTTCAGAGGAAGATAGAGACTTGTTGCATGTTAAACTGCAGTGTCCTTAGTGCATTCACCAAATTATATTTGTACACCAGCATTATATTGCTGGATATGTGTGGAGTAAGGATATTTTATGATGTTAGTAGTGACTGTTCTTAGTTATCTTATTTATCTGTTTCTGACTTGAGGTCTTTATTGTCTGTCTTCAGACATAGGATTTCTGTTTATAAATAACGAAGACCTTGCAAGAAAGGGAAAAGATAGAGTATGGCGGGGAGGGGAAGGTGACATACCTCTTTCATGGTCCTATTGCTAAAGAAGCGTCTGCCTACACTGCAAAACCAAAACATTATCTCCCACTTGTTTACCGTCCCACTACATTTTAGGACTTGTTTTTATAATAACAACTAACTTATTTTCTATTTGTCTGTCAAAGCTGAATACTATCCTAAAGCTGTGCAGAGAATTCTAGCAAATTTCCCATGCAGCATCTGGGAAGGTTTTTCAAGCATTGACTTAACTTACGAGGAAAGCGCTAGTAATTAGTTCTGTATTTTTTAACTACAGAATATCATAATAGGGACTGTGTGTGTATAAAGGATTCTATGCTGTAACTCAACATGAAAATTTTTAGCTAATTTCCTTCTCTGAAATGCTGGTATTTTTAAATAAATGTTATTTTAATAGAACTTAAACTGCAAGCACTGTCTTTTTGAAGCAGTATACATTTGTTTAATGATACTGAAATATAAGTTTAAAATATTGGGCTTTTTTAGGATCTCTGCCTCAAGTCCTAATTTTTAGGCATTAAAATTTTGTTTGCTTCTTCTTTTGTTGAATTAAACTGTACAAAGATGTATTTAATAGCACATAAAATGAGCAGTATCTGTTGTTTGATTTAGGTACTTTTTGCTGTGTGTAAACTACTTTTTCTATGGAGAGACAGTGGCAGATTACTTTGCTACATTTGTTCAAAGGAGAGAGCAACTTCAGTTTCTAATTCGCTACCACAGGTTTATATCTTTTGCACTCTACTTGACAGGTGAGCTTAACAGACCAATTCTAATGGTTAATACGTTATTTTTAATACGTTATTTTTAATGTATCACTGCACTATGTTTCACTGTTGTGTTACATATTTTGCATATTTGTATTTCAGAAATTTATTTTATTCTTTCTAGCTTTCTTGCGTTCCAATATTTTCTTCCTGCCTCTCACCTTATTAAAGGAAACTGCATGTTTGCATTACATATTTCCAGTGAAAAAATTGAATAAAAAGCTTCCTGTCTACAGGTTATTGATGGTGACTGCTGTTTAAGAGGTCTACCTAATGAGTAGATGATGGTGGGGATAATGGAGTAATAACAATCATAATGAATAAACAGAAATTTATTTACAGTTTAAAGCATCAGTCCAGTTTAAGTTCCTAAGTAGTCTTTTTATGGTCAATGGGACGACACACTTGATTAAGTCCTGCGGTTTTATAACATAGTTTCATAGTTTCATAGTAGCTAGAGTCGGAAGGGACCTAGGTAGATCATCTAGTCCGACCCCCTGCCTTAGCAGGAAAGAGCACCGGGGTCAGATGACCCCGGCAAGGTGCTCATCTAACTTCCTTTTAAAAATCCCCAGGCTCGGAGCCTGCACCACTTCCCCTGGAAGCTGGTTCCAGGCCCTAGCCACCCTGACTGTGAAGTAGCGCCTCCTAATATCTAATCTAAACTTACCCTCCGCCAGTTTGTGACCGTTATTCCTGGTCACTCCTGGCAGCGCACGGGGGAACAGGGACTCCCCCAATACCTGCTGATCCCCCCTGACCAGTTTGTAGCAGGCCACAAGGTCCCCCCTTAGCCTTCTCTTGTGGAGGCTAAACAGGTTCAGGTCCCGTAGCCTATCCTCATAAGGCCTGCCCTGCTGACCCCTGATCATACGAGTGGCCCTCCTCTGAACTCTTTCCATATTGTCCACGTCCCTCTTGAAGTGTGGCGCCCAGAACTGGACGCAGTACTCCAGCTGCGGCCTGACCAGTGCCGCATAGAGGGGGAGGATCACCTCCCTGGACCTGCTCGAGATGCATCTGTGGATGCATGATAGGGTACATAAGAGCATTGGAAAGTCTACATCAACATGATCTTACCATTTTATTTAAAACTTGGTAAGTGTGTGATGTGAAGCTCTTAGAAAAAACAGTAACACAAATGAGAACCAAACTTTACCCATGTGAATTACAGTGAGAGCTTCCTTCAATATTAAAGGAAATATGAGTTTTAAACAGATTGCCCATTCTCAGAAAATGAAATTTAGCTTGTTTTCATAGAATAAATGCATCTCAGTATATTTTCATTAGCACAATTAAAGCTGCCTAACTAGTCACTCATTCAGAAATCACAGGTCAGAGGGCTCTGTACATTTGAAAAGCTGTTGTTTGGATACTGTTTGAATATTGCTTCTAGGGAGGAATCTGTTTTGTTTCTTTTTGTTTTTAGAACATGCTTAGGAATAAAGAAAGCCTAAACTGTCCCTTTTCTGTAAGTTCTTTTGTAGTAATGTCCCTAAGTAAAACTGGCTAGATTTTTTTATAGAATTTTGCTTTGCTTGGATATTTTGTTTTGCTCAAATTATTTAAGCCTCATATATGTAAAAGCTATCTTCTCTCCCTTCTTTACATGAAACAGAAGAACATAAAACTTTTTGGTCCTGGTACGTAGTACATACTACTTTACTTCTAACAGTATTCCTTTTTTGTGTAGGGAGATGAAAGGTAAAGGACATTTCTTTGAGCTGCTATTTCCCCAGCAGTAGGAATCTTGAACATGTTATTTTTAGGAAGTATTTTGTTCTATGATAAGGTGTCAGGCTCTGTGAATGGGGAAGGGACTGTGGATATGATCTGCCTTGGCTTTAGCAAGGCTTTTGACACTTTTTCCCTTAGCATTCTCAATAAGCTAAGGAAATAGGGCGTACTGAGAGGAAAGTACTGTAAAGTGAATACATAACTGGTTGGATCATCATGCTCAATGAGTAGTCATTAGTGGCTCAATGTGTAGTTGGGAGGACCTATCAAGTGGGGTTCTCCAGGGCTCAGTGCTTGGTTTGCTGTTGTTTAACATCTTCATTAGTGATCTGGATGATGGGATTGAGTGTACACTTAGCAAATCTATAAGTGACACCAAATTAGCTAGAGTTGCACTGGAAGGTATGGCAAGTATCTAGAATGACCTGGAGAAATGGTCCAAAATTAATCAGATGAAATTCAGGAAAGATAAGTGCAGAGTCCTGCACTTGGGAGAGAATAATTGCATGCACAAATCAGGCTGGGCAGTGGTTGGCTAGGCTGTAATACTGCAAAGGAAGTTTTGGGGGTTACAGTGGACCATAAGCTGAATATGACCCAGCAGTGTACTTTTTTTTTGTTGCAAAAAAGTCAACAGCATACTGGGGTGTATTAACAGGCGTGTCTCTTGGAGAGGGAAGTGTTTCTTCTGCTCTGTTTGGCACAGGTGAGTGAAGCCTTACGTGGAGCACTATGTCCATTTTTGAGCCCCATACTTCAAGAAAAATTTGTACAGATTAGAAAGAGTCCAGCAGAGAGCAACAAAAATTATTAAAGGCCTGGGAAACATGATTTATGAGAAAAGTATGAAAGAACTAACACAATTTAATCTGGAGATGAGAAAACTGAGTGGGGATTTATTAGCAGTCTTCAAATACCTGAAGGACTATTATACAGGGGTGGAAGTAGATTATTCTTTGCAGCTGTAAGGAACTGGACTTCAAGGAATGACCTCATACTGCAGAAGAGGAAATTTAGGTTGGAGATTAGGAAGAACTTTCTGACTATGAGGGCGGTCCCACACTCATTGAACCAGGTATGCCTGCATCAAGCATTGGAGCAGGCTACCTAGAGAAGTCGTGGAATTTCCATCTCTGGAAATTTTCAAGGGCAGGTTAGACAGACACTTGGCTGGGATGGCTTAGTCAGGGATTATCCTGTCTTGAATAGAGGCCTGGACTAGATGATTCCATGAAGTCCCTTCTAGCCCTACTTTCCTATTATCCTGTGAACTTTAGAGATGGAAAAGTAAGTTTGCTGAAAACATCTTTATGTTAGATTCTTGTTTACCAACCCAAATTTTTACCAGAGGTGGGGTTTGGAATAATGATGCCAAACAGTTCATTTGTCCTTACTTTCTTTGTATTTAAAAAAATAAATAATCCCCCTCCCCCCAAATTCATAGAAATTTCTTGTTCTTCAGAGGAAGTGGTTGAATTATTTTAGGTCATGAGATCCAGAAATGAAAATTCTGCAAAATATCTTTGTGGAAGCAGAATTAAAAGGTAAATATTTTTCTTACCACCATTTACTCCACTTTCATTGAAGACCCAATACATTTATAAGAACATACTCATTTCTGTTTCATGCAAAATCAGTACAATTTACTGCATTAAGCATGGGCGAATGGTGCCTCCTGAGTTGGGGGTGGGCACCAGATCACCGACAGGGAGGGAGGAGTCCCCCAGCGGCCAATTGCTGAGCCAGCAGTGAAACTGGAAGCGCACTTCTGTCGGCACTTCCAGTTTCATGACTGGCACTTCCGGGGGTACACGGCCGATCTCAGGGAGTGTACGTACACCCACGCGCACCCCCTACGTGTCACCAAAGGAATTAAGATTCTTTTCTGTGGGTTGTAACACAAGAGCCTGAACAGATGTTGACTTTTAAATTCTAGTCTGAACTTGAAGAGTTGATATATAGAAATTAATTGTTTTTCTGAACAAGTCTAAAACAGAAATGAGGAATAGACAAGCAGAATCCATCAAAGATACTTGAGACAACTTTTAGTATTTTACAGTGCTGCAGGCAAAAAAGTTCACACAGGGTAGAATCAGTGAAGACTCATGTCAGTATACCTACACTGTCTCTAATCTAGTTAAGTAGTGTGGGTAACAATAGCCATAAAGATGTGGGGGTATGAGCTTCCACACAAGCTGTACAGCTCCATCAGGGGACTCTGAGTACACACTCAGGTAACTAGTCCTCAATGCTTCTGTGTCCTTACTACTGTTACCTATGACAGTGTGAGTGGGTGTCGGTTTCCCGCCCCTCCTTGCTTCAGGACTTTCCTGCCACGACTAAGGAGATGGAAAGATAATAAGATGTTAATCCCTGAAGGGGAGGGTGATAAGTAATGAGCCACACAGGTGTCAGCGTCACTAAGTGCTGGCCTTTATTGGTGCTTGATACAAAGTAAATAACTGCACTAATTGCCCTATGAGTGCAGAAGTGGCTGTTTTACCACTTCGCTGATTGCCGTTTTTCTGATCTTCTCCTGATTGCGGTGGTCTCCTGGCTGTCCTGATCAGGGAGTGCAATTGTCTCTGGGATTTTCCCTGGAGCCATGTCCCCTGGGCTCTTGTGGGTCTTGCTGGCCTCCTGCCACAGCCCTCTGTGTCAGCATCCCCAATCTCACAAGTTCATTGTTCCTGTTCGCAATGCCTTCTGCCACTCAGCCATCCCTGCGGTTGAACTGCTGTGCTTCTCTCCAATGCCCCAAGGGCAAATGTGTGATCCCCGGCTCTGCCTTTTACACACCCTGATCCTTTCCTGGTGTGTAAACCCCGCACTGCTGTGCCCAGGCTTCAGCTCAAACTCCTGTTACACACCTCCTCCCTTTGTTCAAAAAAACTTAAAGTTGGCCAGTCTTCATGATCCTCAACCAGGCCAGCCATGTCCATTGCGCTCCCGGTGGTGTCTGTTGTGTCTTCGGTGCGTGACAAGATGTCCACGTTCCCATTCTTCTTTCCTGCCCAGTGTCTTACTGTAAAATAAAAGGATTGTAAAGTGAGAGACCACCTCATTAGTCAGGTGTTATCTAGCTTGGCAATTAATAGCCAGCATAGAGGTTCATGGTTCATGATCAGCATGAACCTCTGGCCCAGTAAGTAATAACAAAAGAGTTCCACCCTCCACCAGATGGTCAGGCACTCCCTTTCAATCATGGAATGTTAGGCTTCTGTGGTCATCAGTTTTTTGCTGGCAAAGGCTATCGGCCTTTCTTCTCCCCCTCTTCTTGGAAGAGAATGGCTCCCAGTGCAGTGCCAGAGGCATCAGTTTGCAAAAGGAATGTCTTCTCGAAGTCTGGGGTGTAGAGTACTGGGTGTTGGCATAGGGCTGCCTTCACTAGTTCAAAAGCTTGGGTAGCCCTGGGGTTCCACTGGACCGGGTTCCTCCGTCCTTTTGTGAGTTCTGTCAGAGGTGCCGCTTTCTCAGAGAAATCTTGGATGAAGTGTCTATAGAAATTAGTGAAACCCAGAAAAGACTGTAGCTGCTTGACTGTCCATGGTAGTGGGTACCGTCTGATGGCTGCCACCTTATCTGCTATGGGTTTTATCTTGCCCTGTCCAACCAGGAACCCGAGGTATTGAGTCTCCCTCTTTCCAAGCGCACATGTCCGAGGGTTTGTGGTCAGCCTGGCCTGGTGGAGTTTGTTGAGAATCTTCCTTAAATGTTAGCGGTGCATTTCCCAATCACCAGAGAAAACAATATCATCTATATACGCGGCCGCGTATTCCCGGTGGGGAGCTAACAGCTGGTCCCTCAGGTGCTGGAATGAGGCTGCCACTCCATGAAGCCCGAACAGCATCTGCCTGAATTGAAATAAGCCCCACGGGGTTCCAAAGACAGTTTTCTCCTTGTTGGCTGGCGTTATTGGTATCTGCCAATAGTCTTTGGTTAGGTCCAGGGTCAAGATGTATTTGGCCTGGCCAACCCTCTCCAGCATGTCGTCTATCTGGGGCATTGGGAATGCATCAAATTGCTGTCTCGTTCACCTTATGATAATCAATGCACAATCTTATGGAGCCATCTGTCTTCGGGACCACTACTGTTGGGCTTCTCCAAGGGCTTCTGGATTTCTCGATAATGCCCAGCTTCTTCATCTCGTCCACTTCTTGTTTGACTGCGGGCCACAAGCGCCTGGTTAGCCTTCTCCAACGGTTGTGCACAGTCTGTCCAGGTGAGGTCTGGATGTGGTGTACTACTCCCTGAGCTTCCTCGGGGGTCTAACAGAACATATCTTTGTACTCAGTTATTAGGGCCTCCAGGCTCTCTTCTTGTTCAGGGCTGAGTCTGCTGTCGACCTCAGTGGGGATTCCCCTATTCCCCTGTCCCCTTCTAACTCCTCTTACTTAACAGGGTCCATCCCCTGTCTTCAGCACCACTTCTTCAATAAGTTAATGTGATTGATTTGTCTTCTCCATGTGGGCTCCATCTAGAGCACCTCATAGTTGATTGGTCCTGTACGTCCAGTCACTTGGAATGGTCCCTGCCATCGGGCTAGCAACTTGTGTGGATTGTCAGGCAGTAGCACCAGCACTCAATCACTGACCTTCAGCTCTTACTCTGTGCCCTGTGCATCATAGTGTTGTTTCTGTTTCTCTTGACTCTGTCCCAGGTTCTCCTGACCTGGGCTCTCTTCAGCCTCTTCTGAAAGTTGGTTATGACCTGTGGTCCCATCCTCACCCTCGATCTCCCACCCTTCACATCTAGGAACCCCCTCAGTACATGACTGTAAACTAGATCGAATGGGACGCTTCCCTGATTGAAAACAGAAATGGGGGAATCATGGCATCCAACCCTGTATACACGCCTGTATCATCTCCTTCAGGGTTCGGTTGAAGTGCTCCACAAGGCTGTCCATCTGGAGGGTGGAAAACAGAGGTTCTGAGTTGTTTGATTTTCAGTGTGCTGCATATCCCCTTCAGGATCCTGGACATGAAGTATTGGCCCTAGTCTGTGAGAATCTCCCAGAGGACCCAACCCAAGTGATCCATTTCATAAGGGTGCTGGCTATCATGGGAGCCATCACCCAACACAGGGGAACAGCTTCAGGGAACCGGGTGGCATAATCGATGATTACCAGGATGAACTGGCAACATGTCCAGCTGCAGGGAAATGGCTCCACCATGTCCATGGCAATTCTGATGAATGGCCACCCTGCCAATAGCAGTGGCATCACCAGGACCTTGGTGGGTTTTAAACCCCCTGTCTTTTGGCATTTGGGTCATTCCATGCAGAATTTCTCCACCATTTTGTAGAGGCCAGGCTAGAAGACCCGCCGCTTCAACCGGGTTTCTGTCTTGTCCCACCCCAGGTGCCCTCCCATTGTAAGAGTATTGCCTATCCATAGCAAATTGCCCCAGTATTTTGTGGGGCTAAGACCTGACATTTCTCGTACCGCTCCTCCTTTTCCTCCACCCGGTATAGAATACCTGTCCTTACCTCAAAGCAGGGACTCAGCTTTGCTTTCTTAGGATCTAACACCACACCTCCTTGTTTGGCCAGCTGAGTCTGCCAGATGTTCCTGAAAAGAGGCTCGTGCTTCTGCTCCTCCTGGAAGTACCCATTGCCAATGATCTGTTCTAGGTCCAGGTCTCCTCCATCTTCTTCCTCCGGGGCTCCAAGACACTTTGCCACTCCCCACCACCTCTTCTCAAAACCAGCATGACCACTTCCTTCATGTGCGGTCAGTCAGCTCCCAGGAGATTGGAGCAGGGAAGGGTCTCTGCCAGCTCCGCCGTGATTTCTTCCATTCAGCCCATCACAGAGAGCTGTAGCCCCTTCCTCTTGTAGGTGTACAAGGCCCCCAGGGATACAGACCATACTCATGGGCGATTTGGGACTCCCTGGCTGTGACGGTACCACGTCTGCCCTTATGGACTAGGAGTAGCTGGTGTCGACAATTGTGGGAATGATGATGTCTCCCACTCGAACCTTGACCGCTATCTTATTCTGTTGCCTTGGCCCCTTGTGCCACCCAAAACTGCAGTCCATCTTTTCGTCATGAGGACTCTTGGTTGTTAGCTCAGCTTGAGGGCGGTGTGGGCAGAATCGGGATACATGCCACTTTTACCTGCATCTATAGCATGCTATGTCCTTGGCATCCTAGCCTCGGGGTTCGCAGCCTGCGGGCTGGACCATGTTTCCCCTTTCCCTTTGTTGGGGTCTTCCAGATGCTAGCCCATCCCCGCCCCTCCAGGACATTCCTTCTGGGGTCCCTCTCCCTTGGCTTTGGCGGCAACATAATCTTTGGCTAGGCATAAGGCTTCTTCCACCATCTTTGGCTGGTGCTGCCTTACCCAGCACAGGGTGCTGCCCTCAACATTTGTTAGGAATTGCTCCACTACAATGAGGTCCACTACCTCCCCAATGGTTCAGACCTCTGGCTGGAGCCAACATTCCACCAGGTCCCATAGTGTCTGGACAAGCAAGCGTAGGCAGAGTCCCTCCTCCCCTTTCCGGGCCTGGAACTTTTGCTGGTATGTCTCTGGAGAGATCTTGAGGCATTATAGAATGGCTTCCTTTACCTTCCCATAATCCCTGGCCTCTGTTTGGGAGAGGGCCCTGTAGGCTGCCTGCACAGAGCCAATGAGGAGGGGGCCTAAGCACACCACCCAGCTGCTCAGTTCCCACTTACAAGCAGCTGCCGTCCTCAAAAGCTTCTTAATATGCCTCCATGTCATCCTGGGGTATCATTCTGGGGAACTGAGAGCCTTCACTGTCTCTCCCCAGGGACACCTGTTTGGCTTCGATTTTTTTGCATAGAACCTGCTACTGGGCAAACAGTCGGATCCTTGCCTCTGCTTCTTGTGTCTGCACCCAGACCATCTCTTCTAGTTGAGCCTGTTGGCCCTGTAGCAATCTCAGAGTAATGTTATGAGCCTGCTGCCAATCAGTTGGGGTCTGGATGTCCATAGATTCCATGGTTCCCCATGCGGTTTGGGGGATTTCCCAGCCAATGCACCACTTTGCGAGTGGGTGTCAGTTACCTGCCCCTCCACTCTTCAGGACTCACCTGCCATGACTAAGGAGATGGAAATATAATAAGATATTAATCCCTGAAGGGGAGGGTGATAAGTAATGAGCCACCCAGGTGACAGTTTCACCAAGTGCCGGCCTTTATTGGTGCTTGATACAGAGTAAATAACTGTATTAAACCCTATTAGCATGGAAGCAGCTGTTCTGCTGCTTGGCTGATTGCCATTTCTCTGATCTTCTCCCAATCACGGTGGTTTCCTGGCCATCCTGATCAGGGAGTGCAGTTGTCTCTGTGGTTTTTCCTGGAGCTACATCCTGGGCTCTCATGGGTCTTGCTGGCCTCCTGCCATCCACAGTCCTCTGCATGAGCATCCCCAACTTACCAGTTTGTCATCAGTTTCCTGTTCGCAGTGCCTTCCACTGCTCAGCCATCCCTGCAGTTGAACTGCTCTGCTTCTCTCCAATGCCCTGAGGGCAAATGTGTGATCCCCGGCTCTGCCTTTTACGCACAGCAGTAGCTGTATTTACCCTGATCCTTTCCCTTTGTGTAAACCTCCCACTACTGTGCTCAGGCTCTCTCCCTTACCAGTATCCCGGGTATTACTTAGTAACAGGGCTTCAGCTTGGGCCCCTATTACAGGCAGCTACATTAAACTTTTTTTAGTGGTCTCCCTACTACTATGCTGACTTTCTTCCTCACTGCAATATAGACACACCCATTCTCAAAACACAGAAAGGAACTTCAAAAAAAGTATGAATTCTGCTTCAAACCAATGTAAAAAAAGAAATAGTTGAAAACCATATTAACAAAAAGACTTATAATTTCTGCTCTGCTCTTTTCTTCTGGTTCTTTTTAAGTTTCTCATGCGCATGATACAAACAAGAGATTAGCAGATCTGTATTTGCATACAATGTTTTGTTAATGTGGAAGTGATTGTTCTTAGTGAGAAGGCAACCATGCTTCCATGATTGCAGGGGCTTCCTTGGCAGTGAAGAGATCTGGATTTGTAAGGACAGTAGCAAGTGTCATTCCATTCTTGGATGGCAGCTTTTGTCTCTGGGGAAGGCAGGAGACTTTTATGGTAGTGACCTTGTGGGGAGTGAAGGATCTGCAGCTATGTCTTTCTGTCCCTAGCACAACCATTTCTTTCTTATCTCATCAGATTCCTTCATAGGGCTGGGGGAATTAAAGAGTGGCGGTGAGATGCATGAGTGGGGGTTACCTCTTCTATTCTCCAGTTCTCTATAGAGGGCTTTGATGTAATGGGGAAGGAGACAGGAGAAGTTCTTGTTTTCTTAGGACTGCTCTGCGTATCCTGCCAAGAGCTGAGACATTAGCGGGCATTGCTGTTGTTCATGATAGTTTTGAAGTTAGGTGGTGGAGCAGAAGATAAACAGGGAAGCAGCAGACATGAGCCTGTTTGCAGTAATATTGTTTGTGGATCTGAAAGAAAATAATTTACTTGGGTTCAGGAGCTTTGGGTTCTATTCCTGGCTCTGCCATTGGTGTGCTGGATGGCCTTGGACAAGTCTCTGCCTCAGTTTTGTCATCTGTAAAATAGAGATAATGACCTGATCTCCTTTATGAAATCTGAAATGTGCAGATGAAAAATGTTGTAGGGAAACCCTGTTGTCATTTTAAAACAGTACAATCAAGTTTATAGTCCATTACAAGTGAGCAATTCATGTTGTCCTAAGGTCATGTGAATATTTTTTCCATGTAAAAGTAAAGTAGTAGGTTTAAAGAACTGAAATATTGGTATAATGATGGAATATTGTAGGTTTCTTGTAATTGTGTATATGAACAAAATAGCAGCATAATTTCTGTTATTACTTCTGCAGGTGTCAAGCTGTAGGCATTGCACTTCTGTTTGGATAAACAAGTCAAAGATTGTGGTTCCAAATGTTACAAATACAAAGCAATGGCTGAAAAATAGTCTGAAGGGCTGTTTAACATGGCTGTTTAAGTGTTAGTTATTTCCACTAAGGTCTATTTGAAAGGTTGTTCGTGGAATGCTGTTCTTCTAGTTCAGTTGCATTAGGGACATAGTCTCACCTGTTATGGCAATTTCTAGTTATCCGGATAGTCCAATTGAGTGACTCCAATAGGAGTTGCTTTAGAAAAAGGTTGAAGAAAAACCCAGATGTTAAGTATGGCATAATCTGGCCATTGGAGAAGTCTTTCCTGAGTAGTTACATGATGCAGGATATATTACAGTTCATACTGTTATTCCCCTTGCATATACCTTGAATAGGTCGACTTTTTTTTTTCTACTGGTAAATTCTATTCACGTAATTTCTGCTCCTCTGAAACTGCTCACTCCCTTTCAGCGTGGACTGTTTTTTGTCATCTGCAGATGTTGCCGTATCATTGTTCCTTCCCTTTCAAATCATACCAAAGATACATTACCCAACCTTGGCCTTAAATACAGCTCCTAGTAACACCCTTTTTTTACTTTTTGCCAGGATAAATATTGGCCCTTTTCCATGTTCAGTACTTGACAGAAAACAGGCATGGATCAGAAACTGGCTTTTATTGGTCATTTAGTGTTTTTTAATACCCTCCAGCTGTTTGTCACAGAGGCTTCCACTGAGCCAGTGAGGTACCCTTGTGGAAACTTGGGGTTCTTGAATTTTGCATAAATCAATCTTGCACTAAGCTGTTGCAGTGGGCTGAAGGCATACCACTGCTTTTCCTTACACTGACTGCACCCAAGTGGTATCATTCCATTTCAGTCAGGCTAAATCCCCATCTCCTTTGAAAACAAGTGTTGGGGGGGATAAAATGTCATTTCTTTTTAATAGAAATATGGCTTTAACTGTGTGTGTATGTGTAGACAGAATCCCCAAGCAGGCATTTCACTTTTAAATTATCTCCAGTGAAGACTATTACAGTCAGAATACAATAGCTTAGATGCTGGTTTTGGAGGAGTAGTTGCTAAAGGTAATTTCCTATAATACAAAGAATATTAATGGTGAGACCTTTTCGTGCTACTAACTGGTTAAAATAATGAAGTAGAAGTCAAATAACTAGTATTGCATGATACTGGGTTTAAACAAATATGTATACCTATTACTGGATATATTGAAATCTTCTGAAAGATTTGATGAAAAAACTAAGCTGCTTCAAAGGAAAAGAATTGTCTATCAAGGTTCTGTTTATCTAACATGATAGTATATAAGATTTCACAAAATGCACATGTTTTTTGTTTGTTGCACAGGTTTCTGCATGTTTGTACTGAGTTTAGTGAAGAGACAATATCGTCTACAGTTTTACATGGTTTGTATTAACTACTTTTATATATTTACTCATCTTGTTATTGAAACCATAAGTAATGTTAAAATATCTGTCTTGTCATTATTTGGAAGTTAAAAAATATTTAAAATTAGCTAGTAAGTTCATTGTAATAAAACGGGTTATCTAAATGTCAGGTTTTGTAGGTATTTCTAGCTCTTTACTTAATAGTGTATCACAGTGTGGCCTCAGAATGACTACAGAGCTATAATTTGTGGGATTTTGTGGATACAACATTTTTTTCTTTTTAGTGACAGTTTTAAAAAATAATTTGCAAAATAGTATGTGTTAATTTTTGGCTTCTAAGTTTGAGAATATTTGGGATATTGTGAAAGGTAAACCTTGCCACTCAAACAAGAACCTTACACTTTTTATATTGTCAGAATGTAATTGTGCAGTGAAAGAAGTTTATCATGTCTTTGACTAGTGATTTATCAGTTAAAGGTGTGCTGTGGTCTGCTGTACCAGACTAGATTGTCACTTAAAAAAACAAAACTAAAAAACAACACCACACTTGAATCAGTATTCTTTCTATCTCATCTTAAATACAGTGTGCATCTAAAATTTCCCTAATATAAAACCTCTTTAGAAACAGCAGTGATAGAATCCTGAACCCTGTCTTCGAGGCACCATCTCTGTCATTTGAGTCCGGGCAAAAGTTGCTTAAATCTCTAGGCTTGCATTCAGCAATTCTGGTCACCTGACACATTATTACTGCCACTAGTACAATCTTAACATGGTAAAGATCATCTTGTTTACCAGGACACGACTGAACTTCTGTTCAAATGTGGAATAAAAAGACGGTCTCTACCATAGTGGGGTATCTGCAGACAGTGTACATGTATATTAATTTCACTTTTTTTCTGGGGAAGGAGGACTGTGAAGGGTGCCAGTCATAACAGCCTTCTGAAACTTGCCTAGGTGTTACAGTGATGAGAAAAATATGAACATGTCTGCACTGTGACATCAGTGTGCCCTGGCTGGGACAGTCCCAAGCATGTTCCACATGCACATAGAGAAATATATTGGCGAAGTGCTGTAGGGCGGGGGTGTCAAAGGTGTGGCCTACCAGTCGGATACAGTCCATGAAGCCCCATCATCTGGCCCCGGTGGTGGCCCTTTATCTACAATTGACCCACATGCTGCCTGCTTCAGCTGATCCGGGACCCATGCTGCATAAGGTATGCCTACCTCCCCCACCACTGTCTCTCTCCCCCCATGGTGACTTCTCCAGGGTGACTGTGTGTAGCATGAATCCTGGACTGGCCAGAATGAACACCAAGTGGAGCTTGCATCTTGGACAAGCCCTGCAGAGGTGCCACATGTGGCTGAGTCTCAAAGCAGGTGGAGTAAGTACCATATGCCCTAGATCTAGCAAGCAGGGTTGAGGGGAGAGAAGATGGGGTTGTTCCATGGACCTGATCCAGCCTTTGAGGTCAGCATACATCATTCATCCAGCCCATAGACCAGGCCTACACAACTCATCTGACCCACAAGGCCAAATGAGTTTGATACCTCTGCTGTAGAGCAGTGATTCTCAACTGGCATGTTCTAAGATCCCTAAAAGGGTGTTGTAGGGTTCTGCACAATACTAGGATGGTTAGGTGTGCAAACCTTCACACCATACCTTCACAAGGTAAACCCAGAGATTTCAAATAGGAAACTATAGTGTCAAAAACTTCCTGACCTTTGTGGCTTTTCTGACTTTTTAAAACAGAAAAACAGCTCTATTATCTTTCCATAGTCAGGAAAAAAAACCCAAGTGAAAGCTAAGAGCTGTCATTTTTGGATGGGTGCCTTCAGTTAAAAAAAACCTGAGAACCACTACTTTAGGGTCATTCTTAGAGGCTGCTATTAAGCATGCGAGAAATCAGGGTCTCAAGAATGGCCACTTAAGGACACTCTACAGTGTTTGCAGTAGCAAGTTTTTATGTTTAGAGCAGGGATGGGCAATTATTTCTCCTGGAGAGTCACTTACGGAGTTTTGGTGAGCTATTGTGAGCTGGATCAGCACACCCCTCCCACCCCCGCCTCCTCCCCCCCGCCCACAACAGCTCACCAAAACTCGTTAAGTGGCTCTGCCCTGGGGCTTGGACCCGCACTATCACTGTCCAGTGATCCCAGCTCCAAGGTCTTCATGGAGACTAGCCCAGAAACCCTGCGGGCAGGGTGTGCTTGGCTGGATGGATGGGATGGAGCTGCGGGTGAGCAGGGAATGGTGTCTGGGAGCATGACAGGTACGGCTGGGGCCAGGATCATAGGGTGGTGACAGCATGGGGCCATGGTCTGGGGCAGAACTGTGATCCACCCCCCAACATGCCCCTACCCATGGAACCAGCACTCGTTGCACAGATGTGTGGGCAGTGGATTGTGGCTCTGCCCCAAGTCCTGGCCCTGTGTTGTTACTGCCCAATGATTCTGGCCCCAGTGCAGCCCGCTCATCCCATTCCTGGATGCTGCTTCCTGCCAGCCTGCAGTCCCATCCTATCTGCCCAGCCGAGTGTGGGTCCTCAACCGTTCTCAATGGAGACCCTGCCTGCTCTGTCCAGTGTCCCTAATAGTGGGTGTGGGGCAGACAGACCAGGGTCTGGTGTCAGTGGTGACACTGGCAGCAGGACCTAGAAGGAACTGCCACTGCTGGGAATCACAGTCTGGCTGCTATGCTGTGCTGCCCTAACCCCGGTGCCCATGGGGGTGGCGGGACTGGCCATGCGCACCACGGCCCAAGCTGCCTCCTGCACCAGGGCTGGGTGGAGCCGAGGGACCTTCTACAAGTTGGATACAATCCTTTTGTGGGCTGGATTCATCCTGTGGGCTGTATTTTGCCCACCCTGGGTTTAAACTGAGCAGGAGGATGTGACCAGGAGGAGGTTTGGGAGTGCCAAGCACACCCTGCTTGCAGGGTTTCTGGGCTAGTCTCCATGAAGACCTTGGAGCTGGGATCACTGGACAGTGACAGTGCAGGTCCAAGCCCCAGGGCAGAGCCACTTAAGGAGTGGCTGCCATGGAGTAAACACGCCCAATGAAAACCTGAATTTGTTGGCAGGGAGCAGTCTCATTGAAGGGGTGGATATTTGCTCTTGAGCCTTTTTCAACAACCACAATAGCAATAGTAAAAATTCTAGATACCAAAGGAGAGATATTTCACTTGCTCACAGATTATCTTTTCAGTAGGCCCAGTCACTTTGAACCACCCAACATCTCACCCGCCTTGAAACTTGAGCCCTTTGATTAGAGGTACATGTTTGCTCTTAGAAAATGGAAAGCAGTGTCTGGTAGGAAAATGGAAGGAAATCACCAGTTTATAAATGCTAAATAATATGTTTAGTCTAGGTCTTGAGTCTGTAACACTAAAATTGCTTATCAGAAACATGAGCAACTCTTGATTAATAAAAGGTTTTGATGAATGAAAAGCTATAAAACTCTAGCTGTTGATATATACTGTCTTGAAACCTCTGCCTGGATCATATGTACTGACACAACAAAATACTTTTAAAATACAATGTACTAATGTATATATACTAATGTAAAAGGACTATATACTTAACAGAATGACTTTACACAGTATAAGATAACAAATTCTTATTCTTACTGTTCCTACCATTAGAAACCTGAAATCTCAATATTTAATAATAGGGCTTTGTCATGGCAGATTTCCATATCTCTGTAACATGATTCTTTCATGAACTCTTCAGTGCCATTATAATGTTATATTTCTAACTTGTCTATCGTATGTAGAAACAGAGTATCACAGTGGCTACCATTTTTCTGTTTTTTCATATTAATTTTGCCTTTATAGATTAAGTGTTTAACATGCAAAAATCTAGATCAGGGGTTGGCAGCCTATAACCCAAGGCTGGATGTGGCCCATGAAGATGTTGGATTTGGTCTGGGAAAGTCTGACCTAGCATGGGGAATCAGGCACAGCACAGTTGTGCTGAGCCACCTTGTCCCCTCCACAGCACCCTTCTCCACAGTCCTTCCTGTTGCTATCTCATACCTGTACTTAACTTTCCTGCAGAGGGGTTTGCTATCTACAGTGAGGGTAAGCTGAGGTGGTTTGAGTTCTTGGGCTCAGAGGAAGAAGTATGGAGATTTTCAGCCCATGGACTGGGTCACAAGCTCTAGCCCTCAGTAGCAAAAGTTTGCCAACCTCTATCCAAGATGAATGCTGTAGATAAATTTTAAAAAATGTTCCTCATGTATCATTTTTTTCAGAAATGTAGCTAACTCATGATATACTGTATGCACACACCTTTTTCATTATCAGTAAAACTGGTCTTTCCTTTGAGTTTCTCTTCATCTCCTTCATTTGAAATGCCAGTATTTACCCTGATGTTTTGATCTGTGTTTTCACTAATTGTTGTGTTGTTGCACTGTTAACAGTTCGCATGGACTCATGTCACTTTGCTGATCACTGTAACTCAGTCTCATCTTGTCATCCAAAATCTGTTTGAAGGCATGATCTGGTAAGGGGACAGTAATAAACTGGTTTGTAATTTTATTGCATATATTTTTTTTTAAAGCACGTGAATAATCCCACCCTTTTCCAGCAAATTACTTAAATATCTGCTTTGAGTTTAAAGTTATGCACATGCATGTGATTTGCTAAATAGGAATGGAATGTCTTGCATGTTTATTTAACGAAACACGTGCTTAGGTACTTTGCTTAACTAAGATCTAAATAAGTAAATAAGTATTCTGAGTTTCAAAATGCCTGAACACCTAGCAGTCCCCTGTGAACTAATTGGGAACTGCTTACAAATCTCTTAGCACTTGTAAATCAGGCTACTTAGGAATTTAGGAGTGTATTAAGAAGCCTAATTTTAGGCACCCTTTTTGGGAAACAAATCACTCATCTAATTTCTTAAAAATAGTCCTCTGTGAGTAATCATTCTTTCCCTAACCTTCTGGAACCAGACCTATTGTGCCAGAATCCTTTCTGAATAAAATAGTTGTTTTTAAGGGTTCAGCAAAGATAATTTTATCACACTTTATCCTATATAAATTCAACTAAAATAACCAAAAAGCAACTGTTTGGCTGTATTTCCTTTTTTTGATAGACACTGGTTATCTGAACAAATCAAAATGTATAGTAGATGATGTTCTTTACTAAAACTTTAAATACTTAATTTCCTACATAAATAGTTCAGATGTTTTAGAGCAGGAGCTGGCAACTTCTTACAAATGGTAGGCTGCTGCTTGTGACCCAGCCAACACTGGTCTGGGTTCTGGTGCAATTAAAGGAAATACAGTTAGTTACAAAGCAGACATCTTTTAAAAGTAACTTGAAACTGGATGGGTTACCTGGAGGATCAAATATGTAAGAATTCACTTCTAGTTGCATATTAAGCTGTTACAATACACTGAAAGTGACATCACTGTGGTAAAACTGCATGCTAATATCCTTTTTCTTTACTGAATGTAGAGGGAATTTTAGACTACTACTTATTGAGAAATACTGAATGAGCGAGCACCCAGGAGTTCATTATACACATTGTTCAAAATGTACAGATTTGCCTGGATTGCATTTTTCTCTCATGGTGCATGTGAAGTTGTATATTAATTAATACTCAATTATAATTGCTGAACTTGTTGGATACAAGAGCCCAACAAATACTCCACTGTGCTTGAAAAGTATATGAACCCATATTTTTTCTTAGTAAGCCTGGTGCTTAAAGTTAAGTTCCAAAAAGTTAAGTCTAGTTCTGTATGTTTATACTTTTGTTGCTGAGTTTCAACAGCTACTGAAAAAGCTGTTTTATGTCTGTCTACAGATGTACACTGCATTTTATCAGCTAAAGCTGTCTTTATGGTAAACATTCTGTCCTCAGTTGTGCCACACTTGAGCAAACTGGGCTGTTTCAGCATGGCACTTTGGATGAGATAATCAGCACCTCTGAATGATAATGCCAGTTTGTTTGACCACCAGGTAATTAAGTTGGCTGTGCCAATGTGGTCATGCTGCTTTTAGTGTAGAAAGCAGGCTGCCTGGGACAGTGAAAAGTGATACTGCTGAGGATAGGAAGTTTACTATATAGACAAAGCCTTATAGACCTGCAGAAAAAGGGAGAGAATACTAATCTGAGAATATAATAACTATCATAACCTACTAGCCCTGTAGAGAGGAAAGAAGGAGGCTTTTCATTTTTTAGATTTCATTAGATGTATAACAAGACATGTGTTTGCCTTGATGTGACTAAGTACCACTAAGTATTATGCTTTTGTGTTAACTGTAGTACTGACCTGGTTTTATATTATAAAAAGTAATTCTACTTATATGCAAGCTTGATGCCCAAGCATTTATATCTTTGTTGGATAGAAGCTATAAATGATGCAACTGAATGTTGCAAAATTGACTAGATGGGTATAAGAAGAAATGCCATCATCATGTAGCTTTAAGTGACTAATATCTTTGTGTTGTCCTTAAGTTTTATTTCAGCATTTTTCCTGAAGAGTTTCTATATTTCTTTCTAGGTTTCTGGTACCAATCTCAAGTGTTATCTGCAATGATATTACTGCTTACATTTTTGGCTTCTTCTTTGGGAGAACTCCATTAATTAAGGTGTTGATATATATAATTCTCTATGAAATATTTTTTACAATTTTTAAACAAGTAGCTGATACTGTCCCAGAGTTACTTTTGTGGTATATTTATAGCAACTGTATCTTGTTTTCACACACACATTACAAGCTATTACTGATACATTATTTTGTTTGTTTTGCTATCTGCAAGATCCTATAAAAAGTATTGGTCTATATTTGTACTAGTGACTGTGAACTCATAATGTTAACATCTTGAAAAGCTGATGGGTCCATGCAGCTTTTATGTGTCTTCCAAATTGTGAATTGTGAATGAATTAGGTAATTTAACACAGCTATGTTAAGAGAGGAATTTTATTCAAAATATTGGGACTGCATAGTCCAACGTTATGCCCTATGGCAAATATGCTGTATGCCAAGATCAGATAGGCATAGGTTTCCCTAGAGTCTTGACTTTGGCAAAGTGCAAATAAGTTATGCCTTTCTTTGTAAATTTTCTAAATCTTCTGATACAGCCTGCTGTCAAGGGTAGCATATTGTAGCATATATGGAATAATTGGCCCATTTGGGACATGGCAAGTACCATGTTCCTACATTGCCAAACTCTTACTTACAATTAATATAACATAGGATGAGAGACTTCTGCTTTTTGCAGAGCTGTGAAATCTAACATTATGCCTCACAAGGTAATTGAAACCTTCACTGATACTATTTTGAGTCATATTACTATATTTACTTGATTCTAAGATTAGTTCCCTCCCCCATTTAACATGGGGGGAAAGCCCTTCATGTTGAAATCGAGTATGAGGTGTTTGGGGGCAGGCAGCAGCTGCAACTCTGGCTCCAGCCGCAACCCAGGTTTGCTGGTTCAGAAGTGGCATGGAGGAGGAACAAGGGAGGGCAAGAGAGAGGGACACAGGGGCCTGAGGCTGCAGGGGTCAGACACATGGGTGGTTAAGTGGGGTGGGTGGGAGGACAGGTGGCAGGGGGCAAGTTGCCTGCCTCCCCTACTGCTTGCCCTACCACCTATATACTTCCTGTCCCCTACCATTTGTCCCACTACTGCCTGTCCCACATTGCTGTCTCCACTGCTTACCCCCTTATTTCCTTTCTCACTGCCTGCCCCATTATTGCCTCCCCCACTGCTTGTCCTACTCTGTGCCTCTCCCACTGCCTCCCCCACAACCTGTCCCATTATTGTCCCCATCATCTCCTGTCCCCCTATGAATTTAAGATGATTCTCTAATAATTAAATTCTATACACAGAAAATTATAATAAATATGTATATTTTCCATGTGTAGAATCTAACTGGGGAGTTGTCTTAAATTCAGGGTCATCCTGGATTCAGGTAAATAGTATTCTTTTTAGTTATAGGCCACTTATTAGATTAGTTGCTGTTGAAGTATCTACCTATGAACAATGTATTTTCTTTAGTCCATTTCCTCAATAATTGATAAGCTTGGAAAATAAACAGAAATTTAAAATGTCAAGAACTTTACAACAATTTTTTTCTTTTGATCATTTTTCCTCATTTATCTGATATACTAGTTTTGCAATAGCTAGCTTTTGATTCTTTAGTATTATTTTACTGGGCAGATATTAGGGTTTTCCACACCATGCTTGGCAGCATTCCATATGGAGTTGTGTCTGGAGGACCTTATCCTTGTGTGAAGGTGTTGAACATAATAATCTGCATATGTCAGTTTTCTCAGAAGTTTGTGTGTGTGTGTGATTAAATCAGTTAAGTTGCTGGCCTTATTTTCTTTGGCTAGCAATCCTAACTAGGACAGCAATAATTGTTCTGAGGGTGGGAAGGATAGGAAATGAACAAGTGACCTGCCCTGGCAACCTTTGTTTGTGTGAGGTTGCTCCCTGAAAGATGGGGTTGGGAGTGTAGTCATTTTTTTCTGAGGGGATGAAAGCATGCACAGCACCAGCAGGACTATTAAAAAATTTATCTGCCAAACCCTTATGCTTCAGCCAAGCACATGCAGACTCAGAATTTTGCCGATCTGGGGCATATTTATGCAAGAATGTTTCCCCTGCCAGATTTCAAGTCCCTGCAAGTGCAAGTGCTACACCTTCTCAGTTGGAATCACAGAATTATAGAAAATTAGGGTTGGAAGGGACCCCAGGAGGTCATCTTGTCCAACCCCCTGCTCAAAATAGGACCATCCCCAACAAGATCATTCCAGCTTAAAAACCTCTAAGGATGGAAAATCCACAGCCTCTCTGGATAACCCATTCCAATGCTTTACCACCCTCCTAGTGAGAGCGTTTTTCCTAATATCTAACCTAAACTTCTCTTGCTGCAACTTGAGACCATTGCTCCTTGTTCTGTCATCTGCCACCACTGAGAACAGTCCAGTCCCAGTCTCTTTGGAACCACCCTTCAGGTAGTTGAAGGCTGCTGTTAAATCCCCCCTCAGTCTACTGTTCTCCAGACTAAATAAGCTCAGTTCCATCAGCCTCTCCTCATAAGTCAAGAAATCTTTTAATTTTTATTAAACGCATTTTTACTTCAATCTTAGAAATAGTTTCATAGTTAGTAGGGTTGGAAGGGACCTAACCCCCTGCCATGGAAGGAAGAGTACTGGGGTTAAACGACCCCAGCAAGGTGATTGCCTAGCCTTGTCTTAAAGACCCCCAGGTTAGGAGCCAGCACAACTTTGCTTGGAAGTTGGTACCAGATCCTAGCCGCCCTGACCGTGAAGTAGCGCCTCCTGATATCTGATCTGAATTTACCATCTGCCAGCTTCTGACCGTTATTTCTAGTCACTCCTGGTAGTGCTCGGGGGAACAGGGACTCCCCCAGTGCCAGCTGGTCCCCTCTGACTAGTTTGTAACAGGCCACTAGATCCCCCCTCAGCCTTCTCTTGTGGAGGCTGAACAGGTTCTGGTCCCGTATCCTCTCCTCGTAGGGCCTGCCCTGTTGTCCCCTGATCATGTGAGTGGCCCTCCTCTGGACCCTCTCCATTTTGTCCATATCCCTCTTGAAATGCAGCGCCCAGAATTGGAAGCAGTACTCCAGCTGCGGTCTGACCAGTGTCGCATAGAGGGGGAGTATCACCTCCTCGGACCTGCTTGAGATGCATCTGTGGATGCATGACAAGGTGCAGTTGGCCTTCCTAACTGCTTCCCCACACTGCCGGCCCATATTCATCTTTGCATCAATGATGACTCCAAGATCCTTTTCTGCCTCTGCACTGATGAGAAGGGAGTTCCGCCACCTGTAGGTATGGTGTTGGTTCTTCCTCCCCAGGTGCATCACCTTGCACTTGTTAGTGTTGAATCCCATCCTATTCTCATCCACCCACCCCTGTAACCTGTGTAGGTCCGATTGTAGCTTATTCCTTCCTTCTACCGTGCCCGCATCCCCGCACATCTTAGTGTCATCAGCAAATTTGAGCAGGGTGCTTTTTACTACCTTGTCCAAATTACTGATGAAGATGTTGAACAGTGCGGGCCCGGGGACTGAGCCATGCAGAACCCCACTGCCCACATCCCTCCAAGTCAAAAATGACCCATCCACTACCACTCTCTGGGTGTGACCCTCCAGCCAGGTGGCGACCCATTTGACTGTGTAGGTGTCAACACCACAGTCCCCCAGTTTCTTGATGAAAACGGGGTGAGAGACAGTGTCGAAGGCCTTCCAAAAGTCCAGAAAGACTATGTCTGCTGCTACCCCTGCATCTAAGGATTTGGTGATCTGGTCATAGAAGGCCACCAGGTTGGTTTGATAGGACCTGCCTCTAATGAACCCGTGTTGATTGCCCCTAAGCATAATCTCCCCTGCTGGCCCCTCGTGGACATATGCCAGAATAATTCTCTCAAAAAGATTACCCAGGATTGAGGTAAGACTAACTGGCCTATAGTTCCCCGGGTCCTCCTTCCTCCCCTTTTTTGAAAATGGGAACAACGTTGGCCCTCTTCCAGTCCTCTGGCACCACACCAGAGCATCAGGAGTGCTTGTACAGTGGTGTCAGGTCCCGCAATGACCTCAGCTAATTCCCTCAGCACTCGGGGGTGGAGATCATCCAGACCAGCTGATTTAAATACATCCAGTCCCTCCAGAAGTTCCACTGACCCTTGGCCTAGGTGCGCCTCCCCTGGGGCCTGAGGGGGGCTCAGTAGGGGACTGATCCGTTTCCTGCTCAGGAAAATGGAGGCAAAGAAGTCTTTAAATAGGTTAGCTTTGTTGTCTGGTGTGACGACAAATTTCCCAGTGTGTCTTGAAGGGGCCCTACATTACCCGGTACCTTCTTTTGGCCCCCTGTGTATTTAAAAAAGGACTTCTTGTTGTCCTTGATTCGGGTAGGTAGTCCCAGTTCCATCTCCGCCTTGGCCTTCCTGACTGTCCCCCTGCATCCCCGAGCAACCACAGTATAGTCCTCCCTGGTGATGGCCCCTCCCTTCCAAACACTTTTTAGATTTAAAAAAGTCTGTCTGAAACAGATATCTGGCATGGCAGATTTCCACCCATTTGCATCATTCTAAATAAATTTGGCACAATTCTAAACAGATAAAAGCCTGCTTTGTAATGGGAAATGATAGGCAGTTATAAATTTAGGAGTAATCACTTGTATAATTATCTGATATGTGTAGATAAATCCGGTATTTGCATATTTGTGTTTGACTCTCCATATGTACATTCAAGCTTTGGGCATTATTTATATGCAATAAAGTCAGTAGTGTATATATAACCTTGAAAACCTAGGAATATCATTATGGCAAATGTGCTAAAGAAGTGCCATAATATAAATTATGATCTAACTTTTCTCTCTTGTAATTAGTTGTCTCCTAAAAAGACCTGGGAAGGGTTTATTGGAGGTTTCTTCTCTACTGTTGTGTTTGGATTTATAGTAAGTAGTGATGGAATTTTTCATATAGTTTCCTTCTTGAAGTTTTAACTGGAACAAAATTCCCAGCACGTTTGTTGGTCTGCTTTTCTGATGTATGAAAAATGGTAATTTCTTGTTGGTTAGGGTATTCTACTGATAGTTGAAAAACATACAGCCTTTTCTGGTTACAGTAAATGGTTTTAATAATCTATATCTATCATATTGCTTGCTATTTCCTGTTCTTATTAGAGCTGTATGTGTCATTGTTTCGGTTCAGCTGACAATAGATACATACTTATTTTGTAACTGATGCAGTTAGTAGTATTAATGACATCACTTGCTCATTACAACATCAATTAATACATATTTGGTTTTAAAATGACATCTTTCCTGATGCATATACATGGATATAGACATCTCTTTTAAATTGATGTCATACTTCGTGAAATAAAATTGAAAAAATATGGTACTTTGTATGAAATTTATGACACAGGTCTGTGAAAATTATTTGATTTAAAGGTGAAGTGTAACAACAAAGTAGTGGTCATTATTAATGTCTCCCAATACATTCTTAATTTTAATAGAAAAACCAGTTGTTGCTGTGGCCTAATGGGGGTCTAAAAATAATAGCAAAAAATTAGGAATAAGTTAACATTTTTTTAGTAATATTCTGAACGTCCTTTTTAGTTTGTTCTTAATGAGGATATCCCTGCCTAAGGAGAGATGTTTTGTCTGTTGTGGAATCACTACGCAATAAAAATTTTGTTTTTCACATTGTCGTAGGGTTAGACACTTATTGTTAACATGTTGGTCCAAGAAATATATGAGAGGCAAGGCTTTTCTGGGACTATCTTTTATTGAACCAATTGCATAGTTGGGAGAGTGGCTGTGCATCATGTGCTCTTCCTGAGTGCCCTTGGTGTCCAGAAACTTGTCTACCAGCTTTCTCAACTGTGAAGCTGGTTCAGTAAAAGGTACCACAAAAATGTTTGCTTCTTGTTGTTCACTATGCTCAACCAGCTATCAGAGTAATTAAAGTTCTCTGAAATTTAGCACCACCAAAAAATGAAAATTTCAGGGGGGTTTTGCTTTGCTTTGCTTTTCAGTTTTCCTATCTTTTGGCTCAACATGAGTATTTTGTATGTCCAGTGGAATACAACGGTGAAACAAACAGATTTGTTACAGAGTGTGAACCTTCAGAACTCTTCCAGATACGGAAATACTCTGTGCCACCACTGCTGAAGACTGTGTTGAGATGGGTAAGGAGAAATTAAGCTTGAATTATAACTGAATTTGTTTTGCAGCTATAATATGTAATATTTATTAAGCATTTCTTTAGAAGACTATAGTTACACTTGTTTATGTCTTGAATATCAGTGATTGAAGGTACGGGCAACTCTGACACTCAAGCAAGGAAGTGTCAGTTCTAAATAGAACTGAAGCATATTGATAGCGTTTGAATGACGCTCTAGCTACGGTGGTCTAGGAGATATGTGAAAGGCAATGTTTTTTGTGGGTGGTGTCTTTTATTGGACAATACAAATGTAGAAAAACTGTTCCAGCTTTAATATTGGATGAAACACTGTTAAAATAGCAGTCCTGCTATATTTGTGTCATTCCCAGCTTGTCCACAAGTAACGTTAGAATGTAACAGTTGCTACTCATTTGAAACATTCCCCTTTAGAAGAATTTCCAAATGTAGGTGTGTCCATATACTAACTACTCAGAGTGCATCCCCGCTGGAAATCGATGACTTAAAAATGATAGCAGAATACTCTGTAATGTTGCACTGTGATTGTAAATCAGTTTATTTCTCTAAGTCAGTGCTTCTGTCTGGGTGATTTGACACAGAGGTTATTTAGCGTTCAGGCCAGATTCTTAGGCCCATTAGAACTTGAGTTAAAACTCAAAAACATCGGGCATATTTTGTTTTGGAAACTTATGGAGAAGGAAACAGATATGGCCCATGTTCAGCATGTGCCCTGCATGTTTTGGTTTGGATGTTACCCTCCTCTTCATGTCGAACACAATACAGTATGTTGGATATCTGTAATGTTATGCAGAAAAAAGAAAAAAAAAACAGTACAGCGCTGTGCATGTGAATAATTTGTCACCCGTATCAGATGTGGACAATTAAGTAATTTGTCTCTAGAAAACTCCACTTAAATCAGCTAATCCTTCATACTTTGTATGAAGAGGACCTGCTCTCCATGTACAGGTAGGCTCTTAGGTATATTTCTTATGCCAGATTCTGTAAATTCACAAAAGGAACTGTCAGAATGGCATGTGTCCAGGTTTATTTGATTTTTCAGCAAGAGAAAAAGAGGAGGGAATGTAACCCATATTTGCAGTTTTCCAATAGAAGGCCTACTGAGAAGAGGCTCAGGGGTGGACAAAATACAGCCCCTAGGCCAGATCCAGCCTGATGGCATCAGCTGTGGATACTGCCTGCAGTTTCCTGCCAGGGATCAGGGCGATTGCCTGGGACCACACCTGATCCCCAGGTGGAAACTGTTGCCTGCATCCACAGCTGATGCTGGTGCCCACCTGGTGCTGCTTCTGGCACATGGGCTGGAGCTGGTGTAAGCTGTGAGGCCATGCTGGGGGGGAGGAAGGAGGAGACAGAGAGAGGAGGCTTTGCTGCAACAGCAGCCAGTGTTGGGTGCTGGGCAAAAGCGTGCTCGCCACTTCCAGGGCCCTTCTGGCTGCAGCTGCCTGGAGCCTGCATCGCAGCTGCCTTGTGGCTCCTCATTGCTGCTGCTGCTCTCTGCCACTTCCAAGCTGCTGTGGGGTGGCAGTGGCAGTGGCAGAAGCAGGGAGGAGCTGCAGGGCAGCCTTGGCACAGGCTCTGGGCAGCTGCAGCCAGAAGGGTCCTGGAAGCAGCAGTTATGGCTGCTGCTGAGTCCTGCACCCAGCACTGGCCATTGCTGCTCATCATGGGCAGGGCCGCCTGTGCAGCACTGGGTGGGCACCAGCATCAGCTGTGGATGCAGGCAGCAGCTTCCCCTGTATTGGGATAAATAAGGGTGGGCCAGAGGCTGAAGCTGCTGCCTGCAACCACACCAACTCCCCCTATAGCCCTATCCCACATAGAAAGGTTTGATGAGCTTTTATAGAAGGGGAGTGGGGTGCTGATCCAGCCTTCAACAGCTCCCCGAAACTCCCTATGTGGTTCCCAGGCCCAAATAATTGCTCACCTCTGCTATATAGTATTTCTCACATTTGGTTGAGCACTCCGTTATGAAGACTCAGATTCTACTTACCTCATTTTCAATCATTTTTGTGACATTTGTCCCCTGCAGACAGGCTGCCTGGTGTCAAAGCAGATAGGGCAGTTGCTTGGAAGCATAAGTGGATGTCCTCTGATCATAGTTGGGGGCTTCCTTGTGTACTAATGGCCAGCAAAGCATTAGTCATGTAGTTCATCAACAGAGTAGATTTCTGACAGATTGAAAATCCAGCAAATTTCCTGTTATTTGATTATGTTGATTCTTAAATATTTGTCATAACCAAAATGTCTACACTGACAGTCACAATGTGAGCCACCAAATGAGGACACTGGCATTAATTGTCATGTAAATTGGTTGCGTGAAATTTAGGGCAGCAGTTCTCAACCGGGTATCTGCGGCCCTCTGGGGTGCCCCCAGCAGGTTTCAGGGGGTCCACCCTGCCTGGCCCATTGTGGGGAGTTGCCACTTCAGCCCTCCGGGGCTTAGACGAGTCCCAAGGAGGGGGTGGGCCCACCTCACCCGGCCCCACAGCATCCATCTTGTGGGTGGCACTGCGGGCGGGCAGGTAGGAGAGGCTCTGCATTGCTGCTGCTCAGGTGAATGGGGCTCTAGGGCTCCCCACTGCTGAGCCTTGCCCACTGCACCCGGGGTCCTTGGGGGTCCAGGCTGGGGAGCCAGGTCAGTCTTCTCCTGTGCAAAGGTTGAGAACCCCTGATTTAGGATACCTGAGCTGTTGTCTGTATTGTTAACCAATTACTAATCTAGAAATTCTTTGCTCTCTGAAGTGTTTAACAAGAGGTTCTTCAAGAAAAAAGTTCTTACTGTACCATTGACTTACCGTAGGACCCCAAGAGACTCTGTTGAGGGTGCTGGGCTGCTAAATGTACCCTTGCAGTCTTTTCATTTTGATGTTTGGGATGAAAGCAGGTTGAGTGGGGAATCTGTGCTCTCTGCTACTGATAGAAAATCTTTTGTGCTTGGCTAATGTAACAAGTAAGCACAGAGAATGGAATACACCTGCAGTTTGTCAACTAGATATAGAGAACAATACATATTTGAGTGTAAAATATGAGGTGGAATATTTTTTTCCTTTAGAGAATTTTTGACTGCTGATTGAGCGTGGAAAACACCAATAGTGATGTTGATGCAGCCACTATGTAATTTTCTGTAATAAAGAGTTGTAGGGCCATATAACTGGAAGATGGAGTAGTCATTTTCATTTCTTTGCTGCAGCACTGAAATACTAGAATTCTCATTGCATTAGTCTGCCATACTGTCACCAATGACAAGTGAATGTGCTAGTGAATTACTTACTTAGGAAACTTTGGTTCCTTGGGAGCTTCTGAACACAGGACAGAGTTACACTTTGCGTAAATCTAAGGATGAGTAGGTAGGCCCTCTTTCTTTTTCAGTAAAGGAAGTGGCTAGGAAAGAAGTATATGGGTAAGGTCTGTGATAGAGAGAGGAGCAGAACTCCATCTTGTATAAAAAGGGAGACTGGCCATCTATTTCCTCTGATGAACAGAGATACAAATCAATGTAAAGAACATATAGAATTGGAGGATGAGAAGATAGTGATGTCTGACATTCCTTGGATATGTAGGAAATATTAAAATACCCCAGTAGTACTGACTTGTGCACTTTTCTTTAATGAAAATGAGTAACAGTCTTTTATGATTTAATATGCTTCATTTCTAGTAAGTTAATGTCCTTTTTGTAAAAGAAAAATGGATATTTTCTGAGATGGTTTCCTTTAAAACAGAATACACTTTTATTGTTACAATAATTTTAAAGCCTTTTAATTAAAGATGTGATACAGAATTTAGTTTTCTACATCTGGAAGAACTGTAAAAACTTGTATAGTTGGTTTTGGTAATAATTATTTTCTTACAGGAAACAGTGAACATGTACCCATTTCAAATGCACAGCATTGCTTTGTCAACATTTGCTTCCTTAATTGGGCCATTTGGAGGCTTTTTTGCTAGTGGATTCAAAAGGGCTTTCAAAATCAAGGTTTGTATAAAACTTTTTTTTTCAACTTAGGAAAATGTTGATAGACCCTCTTTCTAAAATTTGAATGACATGACTTCAGATTGTAATGAGCCAGTCCTACACTTTCTGCTGAAAAGGGATGTTGACCATCAAGCCATCATTTGCCTCTGACACAGTACTCTGGTTGTTCAAACGTATAGTGTATGTTGTTCTTAAACTTACTTGCATACAGCACACACTCTTCCATCAAAAATCAGCTCTCTCAAATTGGCACATTTTAAGCAGAGAAGCTGATTTTCTTGCCAGAATAGAGGCAAAGAAGAGTAGAAGCATAAAGGTATGCTACAAGACAGCTGCCAGCTTTTCTTTCCTTGTCAGAAAGCAGGAGGGGGTTCAGTCCAGTATTAACTCTTTCACAGTTGCTCTCAAATTGGCACAAATTCTTGGAGGAAAGGTGCATCAGTAGCTGAGCATGGGAGTCAGGGGCATAGACCCTGAATCAGAACTTCCTAGACATATAATGCTGGAAGCTGCAAGTGAGAGGGGAACAGTGGAAAAAAGCCCTGGTTATACCCAGTTCACTCTCCCTTTTAGCACCCACTCTCTGCCACTATGTGACACAGGAGACTGGGCAAGATGCACCTATAGTCTGATCCAGTAAATGGTAATTTGTATGTTCTTATGGTACCAGTTTTTGTCAAATTTTTCCTGTAACAAGGATATGGGGACTATGTAGTACTGAGGTGGCACACAGCACACTATTACAAGGTTAGTTGCAGGGTTTCTGCTGCATAAGAAAGACACTCTGGACAATGCAGGAAACAGGTCTGATGCAGTTGCCTTCCCAAACTGGTGGGACAGCAGACTAGATGTATATCCTGCAGCTGGCCACTGCCAGCCTTGCTTTCATGTGCATAAACAGAAAGCAGTACCCTGAAGCTGATTGCTGAGGACACTAGACAGCATTTAATTTAATTTCAGGTGACGAGGGAAGGTGCTGGATCCCAGTTCAGGGACCTGCTACTTCAGGGACTTCTTGCCTTGACTGTATTTGTAGGGTTTGCTGGCACCTGCCACTTGCTGTGCTCTGCAGTAAAGATGTAAAGGACAGTCAGTGCTTCCTGCTCAGTTCTCCATCAGTTGCAGCATCCCTCCATGGCAAGAACTGCAGGGAGGAGGAGAAGGCTGGCAGGAAGTAAAGCATGCATCAGGATAAAACATCTCAAGGAACTTGAGATTCCAGTTCACCATTTCTCTTTCCTTGCTTTCCAATGGGGTTTGCATCTTCTGAGACCCATTTTTCAGTGAAAGGATCCATGTATATGTGGAGCTCCTTGCTTTGAGAATAGTGCAGTGGGTCCACAGTCACTGGTGAGGTGGCCCCAGCTCAGTATGAGAGGTTGGGGGGCAGCCCAGAATTTTTGTTGACTTCACCTTTTGCACTGCTGCAATTCCTGCTATGTCGCTCTGTATTGCTGTTTGTCCCTGTTTCACTGCAGTTCTTGTGTGTCCCTCACAATGTCTAGATAACTACTGATATTCCTAAGCAGTTCAGTCCCTTCTGCCAACAGGTGGAAAATCCAAGACTTTTCCGACAGCACACTGTTGCTCAGAGTCTGTCCAATCTTTTCTGAACTGTAGATTCCCCTGATAGCATAACTGTGTGCTAAGGTGTGTTAACAAAGGCATTTCTTAAATATTTTTGTGATTTTTTTAAAAAGAGGAGAGGGTGATGACTTCCAGTCCTTGTGATCTCTGGGCAGCAGGGATCAAAATTGTAACCAAAAGTGGTTTCTGGGGAAAGGGGCATTATGGGATTGTTGCTGGAAGGCCCACAGAGATGTGCACTGGTGGAACAGTCGTAGTGCAGGAATTAAATTACTTAACCTTTAGCAGGTCACATCACCTCTCTGTGCCCCTTCTCTTATCTTCTTACTAATCTGTCTTGTCTGCTTGGATTGAAACCTCTTTGAGGCAGAGACTTGCTATGTGTTTTAGTGCCCTGCATCATTGAACCCATGTCTTCATTAGGGCCTTCAGGTACTGCTGAACAAACAGTATCATACTAATGTAGTACATGTCAACGTGTACTGTGATTTTTTTTTTCCCTAAAGGATTTTGCAGACACTATTCCTGGCCATGGTGGAATAATGGATCGTTTTGATTGTCAGTATTTGATGGCTACTTTTGTTCATGTGTATATCACCAGTTTCATAAGGTATTCTCACATACATAGTTCATATAAGTTGTGTGTAGTTCTGTTCTGCTAGAATAAAAGCT
Organism: Crocodylus siamensis; assembly: GCF_052110815.1. Classification (NCBI taxonomy): domain Eukaryota; kingdom Metazoa; phylum Chordata; order Crocodylia; family Crocodylidae; genus Crocodylus; species Crocodylus siamensis. The sequence goes on from NC_143396.1 coordinate 142,699,444, forward strand.
TAGCTTTAAACTTGATTTGTCTAATTACTTTTGAGAAAGGGATTTTGGAGCTATCATGAAATTCCATACAACTTCTGAGGATAGCAGGTTATTTACCTCTGACTGTTATGAAAGATTGGAACTTGTTCCCAGCTGAATATAAAGAAAGCTAATTGGAAACAACAACTAACATCAACCATTGCTACAGTCGGAGGAGCTGTGATTCTGTTTCTTCGTCTTTATGTCTGGTATTGTTCAGGGAGAACCAGTATGTTTAAGTGGAAGTTTTTTTTCTATAAAATTTTTTTATTTCAGTGGTCTAACTTCTAAATTTTAGATCTAGATTTTTCAATATGTAGTTGAGGACAGGCCACTTATTTCATAGAACCATAAGGCTGAAAGGGACCTCAAGTGGTCATCTAGTCCAGCATTTGTGAACCAGTGGGCGTTACCCAAAAGTGGGTCTCAGGAATATATGAACGGGTTGTGAAGACACTTAAAAATGTATCAACAAACTTAAACAATGGATTCTCCTTTAAAGAGGAAAAACATGGGAAAAGGCAGCTTTTCCCTTGCAGGCTGGCAGAGTTCCAGCCTGTGAGGGACTGTTTGGGGCTCCCATACCCCCCATGCACCCACCTCCTGCCCCATACACTGGAGGCCTAGGGCAGCAGGTCAGTAATGAGAGCTACTGGGTCAGGACTGACCGCTGATGTTTACAAAATGGGTCCTGATACAAAAAAGGTTGAGAACCACTGATCTAGTCCAACTGCCTGGCTCACCTAGTTAAAATTCCCATTATGTTCCTACATGAGGAAAATAGATTTTAAATTAAACTAGATTACAAGACATCACATCTGTTCTGGAGAGATCGTTACATTAGGAAAACCTCGCCTTTAAAGAAAATATTGCCAGTGTATTTGTACAATGGGAAAAGGGGAAGAAGCATCACTTCTCTATGGTAGGTTCAGATTTTGCTTTGAATTAAAACCTGTTTTTCATTGACAGGGGCCCAAATCCTAGCAAATTGTTGAAGCAGCTATTGGTACTTCAGCCAGAACAACAACTAAATGTATACAAAACCCTGAAATCTCATCTCGTAGAAAAAGGGATACTTCAACCATCAACGAAGGGATAGTGAGACGGAATGGAGGACTACAGGAAAATGGCTAGAAAGGCCCTCATGGGAATACAAGTGTTCACATTGATAGTGGTTGAACATGTAGTCTTGAAGACATGAATGTTTTTTTCCCCCGAAATTACTGTGAATATTTAGTAAGACATTTAAAATTTGTTACCTATTCTAAGATAGTGACATAGCTTGCAAAATAACTAAACATTTAATGAGCATTTTAGTTTCTGAAGTTGACAGTACTTATACCATCAGGTATATACATAGATAAATGCCCTCTTTCAGCATCTAGCCAGATGGGCTCAATAGTTTTAAAAATAATTTGCATTCTAAATGACAGTAACTAATACGAAGAGATGTTAAGGCTCTAGTGGAATTGTGCAATTTACAAAGCAAATGTTAATGTAATTTATCAGTACTGGGCTTGCTTTTAATGCAAGTTTTATGGTACTGTGTACCTTAGCAATAGTTGGCATATTTTTATGTGAAATGGTTATTGAGGGATAATTGGGATGAGATGCTATTTTATCCATTGCGCTACTGAGTGTATTGTTTCCAAGAAAAAAAAATCTCCTGGATACTGGTGAGGAAACTGAGGCTGTCACCAAGACAGTCTATATTACAAAGTTCTGCTGGTAGGGCTGTTGTCAACTAAGAATGCAAAGAGATCATGTCCCTGCCTGACACCACCATGCCAACAACCCCTGGTATGGACACAGTTTTGCCAGTAGAAGGTGATTTGCCTGGCTAAGCTTTTGCTATTTAGGGAGCAGCTATAAATGTAGTGGGAGAAAAACTGTTTCTTCTGGGATATGCTGTGTGCATGCCAGGGGCTGCTTTGGGGGCAGCTGTGGTTGCTTTCTTGCTGTAATGAAAATAGCAGCTTCTGCCAAATGTAGACAAGCTCTCAAACAGTTACTGTTGGTTTTCTAACATTGTTGTTTATTAAAAATGACTAAGTTTAGCTCAGTTTTTAGTTGTATTTCTTGGAACTTTTTTTCTAATGAAACCAATTCATATTAATAAAATAGACGTGCCTGGGCTATGTCACTGACTTTTTGATACAAAACATAGAAGCATATATACATATAGTCAGAACTACAGTGCAGATTATCCAACAGTATGGGGGTCCTGCAGCTTAGTGATTTTACACTTCAGGCCTTAGTTCCAAGGCTGGGTCACTGTCTGGAGTGAGTTCATGTTAACCTTACTGTTTGTGCCTCAGTTTCCTCATCTGTAAAATTGGTGGTATTTCCCTCTGCTGTAAAGTGCTTTGAGATCCTTGGATGAAAAGTACAATATCAGTACTAGTTTTTACCCTTTATTATTCCCTTGAAAGTAGTAACTTTTGTCTGACCAACGTAATAGCTTGGGGTTGAGATGGCACATCCTTTTCCCACTGCCTCTTACCACCAGTTAAGTAACTGTTAGCATCTCAAATAATGTGGGCAAAAAGTGAGGATTCAGTTGAGAAAAAAATACCTTACAGAAAGTTTCTGTCGTGTAGACTTAGTGAAGTAAATGTGAGAAAGTTAACACGTGAATAATTCTCCATTTTTGCTGTTTACTGATCTCCTTTTACATACTATTCCTTTTATGGTGTGGTGATAATCTTATTGCAACTGAAAATAGATATACATGTGTTTTGAATAAATACATATTATTCCTTAATGAACAAAAGCACATGAATGCCAAAAAGTTTCTTTTGGTGTCCTGGAGACTGTAACTTGATACAATTTAATTTCCTAAAAATCTAATGCAAATAGGCTTTTCTTGCATTGTGCACTGACTCTAACCCTTCCAGAGGTGAAATCTACAAGTTGCTTGTACATAAAACCATGTAGAAAGCAGGTAGGACTGCTAAATAGGGTGGTTGCTTGTAAAATTCAAGAGTTTTTGTTTACATCAGATCAGAATCTGAGACCACTGTATATTCTGTTTTGGGATTCCACACTGTTATTGTATTAGGCCAGGGTACTGTGTATATAATCTGTATATAGTAAAATAGTTTATACCTTGTTATAAAAGGGATATACAGCATATGTTCTAATTCTAAAAGCCTTTCCTCATGTGTACAGTAGTGTAAGTGCACAGCTGAGGGAATTACACTGTACTTTCTATAACCTACTCAAAGTACAGTACTTCTGTCAAAAGAATGTTTTAGAGAAAAATGACAACTTTAAATCATATTACTCCAGGTTGTCTTCCACAACTGTGCTTACAGGTGTTCAGTAGATATATGTACTGAAACCAGGTGTAAGTAGGACAAAATGCAACAGAACTTGAAGTTTAAAGGGTAGCACAGACAAAAATATGAGACAGAAAGTTGCTTGGAAGTAAGTCAATTTTATGAAAGACAGAAATAGAGAGGAAGCAGGAGAGGATGACCAAAATCATTCATGCAGAATAAACATATAAATAGGCTGTAGCTATATAGTAAGGTTTTGTCAGAGGCTTCCTACAAAACCACAGCCTTATTAGGTGTGGGTGTACAGTAGAGTTGGGTGTATATGTAAGATATATACATATATAAATAAATCTAATTTTTTATTTTAAATGTTTGAACTTTTGAGTGTATCTTTATAGTATGTATATTATGGAAATAGAATATATTTTAGCATTGAGTATTGTAGAGCAAATATAGTTAATGGCTCTATATTTGCACAGGAAAAAAGAACAAGACTACAAGTTATTTCACTGGCTAAAGTTAAAATGAAGCAAGATGCTTCAGAAATATTAATGGTTGACCAGTCAGTTTGCTGATTTTGATATATTCTTAGCATACTGGTTAGGTCTTTGTGTATATCTTTTCAAGACTCAGTTCTTATGGAATGCCAGGAGCACCTCTGCTTTGTGTAAAATGAGTTTTCTTCCAAGATTTCTCATTCTTCCATGACTTTAACCATACAAGGACACAATGACTTAGGAGAGGCTGATTTTTACACCATAATTTCTCTTCATTTGTTTTTTTGCTTAACAAAGATGTTGTGATTGCCTCATTGAGCAGACAGTGTAGGAACAAAGTCTATATTGTACATGCTGTTAACATATTATGTATGTTTTAATTGATAGTTTCAATCTTTAAGCTGGGATTGGGCGAATAAAATTGGGGGACACATTTCTTATTTCAGCGTCTTTTTTTCTGGGGCAAACATTGCAACTGACAGCTTCTAATAATTCATACATCTTTCCATTGTTTCAGAGAAAGTTGATCTTCCTTTTTTTCTTTCCCCTGCCCCCATCAATGAAGGAGCTATTAATTATTTGCTTATTTACCAAATCTGAACCCTGGTATGACTAGTTTATCCACCTTGGACTGTGGTTACTAATAGCTTTCACTCTGAAGAAACTGAAAACTGTAAAAAAAAAAAAAATCCTACTATCACTAACAGGGCAATCAAATTATCTGGAATGGCAGCTTTTTGACACAGCACACATCTTAATCACTGAAAAGAATGGGTAAGTGAGGGGATGTATGCATTATATCTTTCGTTGTTATTTTTTTTAAAACAAGATGGTTTTGAAGCCTGCTTCCCTTTTGCATTGTATTATAGTGCCAGTATTTGCCTCGCTGCATGGATAGCAATGTAGCTTAGCTTGAAATTCTGATCCTGCTTATGCATCTCTCCCCTCCCTTCCTGTTCCTCTTTCAAGGATGAATTCCAGTTGCTTCAGGTCCTCCTCTAGCCTCAAGGTAAGCCTTTGTTCATGAGCCCCTTTCATCCTTTGTGTATTGTGGACTGGGTTTTTGATCTTGAAATTGCAGCTGGTCTCAATGCTTTCTTTGTCCCTTCCATCTATCTTGATCTGCAAACATATTTCCTCAGACAGATGCTTGTGTGCTTTTGTGCCTTAGAATAGCTCTTCTTTTTGGACAATCCAGCTTGTTCCTTGGAAAAACCTTTCCTGGGACAGTTAAAGGAACATTTAGCAGTAGCCTTAGAAATGTGCCGACTGTCTGACTCACGGAACTGCTCTTGTAGAAGGCAATTCACTTTTAGTGACTGCAAAAGGCAGGTGCTTCAGTAACAAACTGGACTGTCAATGAGACGCACATTTTTATGCAGAATAGAAACACTTTGGTCAGATTTTAATCAGTTTATTGGATTATCTTACTTAAAATTAAACAAAACTTTCTACTTATTGTGGAAAGGTCAAAGGACCTTTACTTGACCGGACCCTACAGACTTTGTGTTTTTAAAATAGTTTGCAGAAGGGGCAGACACCTTCCCTGTGTCAAATGAAAACTTATTAACTCTGTCACTTTGCCTAAGAAATGTATGTTGCCTGTCCCTCCCATGTCAGGGTGTAACTAACAAATCCCTTCAATTTAAATAATACCCACAGAAGCATATTGTCAAGTATCCACTATTGTTCTAGCTAGTAAGTGTGATTGGCCACTGCATGTGACATGACTTTTTTTTTCTATTTGAATAAGTGTTACAAAGCCATGAACTTAGTGGACATGCTCTGATAAGCATGATAGGCAGCTAAACTTTGAGGGTGCTTGCTGTTTAGATTTCAAGTTGGTTCAAGTTTAAGTCAAACTCAATCACATTACCAAGTAAACGTAGTAGTTTCATGAGCTATGCCTGTCCATGTATCTGCATGAAAAAATGACTTATAAATCCATTTTTAAGTAACATTTTATAAACAAGACTCAAACAGCTGCTGGCTGCACAAAAACAAAGTCAGAAACAAGTAGCTAGGAGTCTTCTCCTTACACCAATACATTATAAAGGCAGAAGTTGAGTCTATGGCAGAAAGCCACCTTGGTTTCTCCCCAGAATCTCTGCCCTGTGACACTGTGACTAAAATCTCTGAGCTGCAACCATTTGATTAGGGTGGGCCCTGCACACAGGGGAGCGCACCCTCGGCCTGTCTATTTAGGTAACCTGAGCTGGCTGCATTCCTGAGGGAGGGGGGAAACCTGCTCCCTCTGCTGTGACTGGCATCAATTACCTGGGTGGGGGGTTTCTACCTGGGGAGCTGGAATTTGCCTGGTAACAGGTGATGTATTTCCAATTGGTTGGCTGACAGCCAACTGGGGTTGACCTCCACTGGACCAGGTGAATGAGGTCACAGGGGCTATATAAGTTGTGGGGGGAGGAGGCGGTCTCTCTCTTCAGCCATGAGGTGAAGCAGCAGCCATGCGGGGAGCTTTACCATCTAAAGTTGGTTCTCTCCCCCAAACTCACGAGCTAGAAACCGCCTGCTTTCAGAGGGGAATTTCACCAGCCTCTGGAAGATGCTTGTGAGTAAGCGACTCAATCGGATTAGATATTTAGCTGGCAGTAACACAGATGCGTGATCAAAACGCTACCTCAGCCACACTGTTTGCTCTTTAGGATTCCTAGGATATTGCTCAATCCTGTACCCTAGTTTCCCCTACCCCCTGTAATCAATAAAGTTCTCCTTTTTGACTGGTGTGGGAGACTTATTGAGGGGTGGGTCTAAATTATGCCTAAGAGACCCCTTAGATCTGTGGACTAAGGGAGACTTTACTTTTTGCCCCCTTGACTTGGGGAAGTGCCCCAAATTCCTGTACCGGGTCAGTTAGGCTCCGGAGCGGTGAGAGACGCGCGGGTGAAGCCCGCTGCGCCCCTGCTCCCCCGAAGCCCCCCAGACACCCCCTCAGCAGCCGCAGAGCCCCCTGCCGACCCCCAGCACAGCCAGAGGTAAGCAGGCTCATGGTGGGAAGGGGTTAACTCCTCGCTCCCTGGGAGGAGGCGGCTGCATGGAGCCAGGCCAGGTCAAGCCCCCGCCCAGGCCCCTACTTGGCCCAGCCCCCCAGGGAGCCACGCGACCAGGCTGTGTAAACAGGCGCTCGAGTTAGCGCGGAGTTCGCACAGGGGAGGGTGCGGGAGGACACGAGACCCTGCCTGCGACCCCCCCCAGAGTAGTCAGCCCCAGCCGTAGCCAGCCTACCAGAAGCATGACATGGATGGGCACGCGCCGCACCCTGAGGGTCCCCTCGGGCTCTGCGGCCCCCCATCGGGCACCTCAGAGACGGCGCCCAGACGGAGCCCATGGTTCCGGGCTCCACACAGATGGAGCCCCTGGCTCTTGGCTGCAGGAGCTGCCTGTCCCTTTTTCAGGCTCTGGGGCCCGGGAGCATGGCCACCTCCCCTTGCGGGGTCTGCTCCCTACTGGGGTCTCTGGCGCGCCAGCTGGAGGAGCTCCAGGCCCCAGTCCAGAGACTGCGTGCCATCAGGGACTGCGAGCAGGAGATAGACTCCTACTGCCAGGCCCTTCTCCCCCGGGAACCGCAGGGTAGAGCACCATCTCTCTCCACGACTAAGGAGGACTCTGGGACCTCCCGCTCTGCCCAGTCAGGGGCATGGACCAAGGTGGTCAAGGGCCCGAAGGCCCGCCGCACCAAGGCCCCTGCCCCGCCGGAGCTTAGCGACAGGTTTGCACCTTTTGCAGCCCCAGCAGAGCCTGCTCAGTTGCCGGCTCCCGCAGGCAACCCAGGCTCAACCACAGCTACTGGCTCCGCTCTCCCCAAGTCAAAGTGAAAGGTGTTTGTTGTGGGAGACTCCATCCTGTGGGGCACTGAGGGGAAAATCTGCCGCCCCGACCCCTTAGCCTGGGAAGTCTGCTGCTTCCCGGGGGCCTGCATCTGAGACATTGCGGAGAGGATCCCACAGCTCCTCCGGCCCACAGACCACTACCCCATGCTCCTTATTCACATGGGCACCAATGACACGGCTCAGAGCACCCCCAGCCAGCATGAGGCGCTACGGGGATTTAGGAGCGGGGCTTAGGGGTCTGGGAGCTCAGGTGGTGTTTTTGTCGATCCTCCCAGTCTCGGGCTATGGGCTGAGGAGGGAGAGGAGGATCCACGCAGTGAACCAAAGACTGCGGAGCTGGTGTCATCGGGAAGGCTTTGGCTTCCATGACCACAGCCTCTTTGGCGAGAGAGGCAGTGAGCTGCTGGGAAGAGATGGCCTCCACCTCTCTCCCCTGGGGAGGAGGCTCTTCTCAGCCAGGCTGGCTGACCTGCTCCACCGGGCTTTAAACTCAGCCCGCTGGGGGATGGGGGGACTACTGCCACTGCTGGCCGGATGAGCGACCCTTGCAAAGCCAGCAGACCAAGGCACTTAAGGGAGCCCACCCCTACCCCAGCCCTGGCACAATCTGTGGGCAAGGCAAGAGCCCCCAAGGGCACACTTGCCTGCCTGTACACTAATGCCAGGAGCCTGGGCAACAAGCAGGAGGAGCTTGTCCTCCTGCTCAGTGCAAAGAATTATGATGTCATTGGGATAACGGAGACCTGGTGGGACTCCACCCATGACTATAGAGGGCTATACCCTGTATAGGAGGGATCGTTTAGACAAAAGGAGTGGGGGTGTAGCTCTCTATGTGAAGGAAAGCTACATGTCCCTGCAAGCTGATGTTGGCGACCGGCATGGACAGCTAGAGACCCTCTGGGTAAAAATTCGTGGGAAAAACGGCACAGGGGATACAACGGTGGGAGTCTACTACAGACCTCCCACTCAAAGTCCTGAGCTTGACCAGGAGTTCGCCCAGGAACTGACTGAGGCCGCTTGCTCCAGGCCCTTGGTTGTCATGGGTGACTTCAATTACACGGACATCTCCTGGGAAGATCACTCAGCAAAATCCGAGCGGTCGCAAAGCTTTCTCTCGTGTGTGGATGACCTCTACCTGACTCAAGAAGTCTATGGGCCAACAAGAGGCAAAGCGCTGCTCGACCTGGTCCTGGCTACAGGGGACGACCTAATCGGCGACCTAGGGATCGATGGGAAGCTGGGTGACAGCGACCACGAGCTGATCACCTTCACCTTGAAAGCTGGCAAGTCAGTCAGCAACACAGAAGTCCGTGACTTCAGAAAAGCCGACTTTGACAAGCTCAAGAGGCTTGTCGGTCAGGCTCTCAGGGACCACGACCCCAGGGAGATGGGAGTTCAAGAAGAGTGGTTGCTTCTCAAGGAAGCGATCCTCAATGCACAAGCTAAATCTATTCCAACACAGAGGAAAGGCAGCAAGAAGGCACAGCAGCCCTCCTGGCTCTCTAGGGACCTAGCGGACCTCCTGCGGCTAAAAAGGAAAGCCTACAAAGGATGGAGGACGGGATTCACCTCCAAGGAGAATTATTCTGCACTGGTCTGGTCCTGCAGGGAGCAAACCAGGAAAGCCAAGGCTGCAACTGAACTCCAACTAGCTTCAAGCATCAAGGACAACAAAAAGTCCTTTTTCAGATATGCGGGGAGCCGGAGGAAAAGCAAGGGCAACGTTGGACCCCTGCTAAACCAGATGGGGCAACTGACAACTGATGCCCAGGAAAAAGCCAACCTATTAAATAGGTACTTTGCGTCAGTCTTTCATCAGTCCTGTGGGACGCCCATGCCTGCTATGGGACAGGGAGATCCGGGTGATGGGGATCCCCTACCCTCCATCAATGCTGACCTCGTGAAGGAACACCTTGAGAAGCTGGATACCTTCAAGTCAGCCGGCCCTGACAATCTGCACCCCAGGGTACTCAAGGAGCTGGCGAGCGTCATAGCCCAGCCCCTGGCACGGATCTTTGAAAACTCCTGGCACTCTGGTGTAGTGCCCGAAGACTGGAAGAAGGCCAATGTGGTGCCGATGTTCAAGAAAGGGAAGAGAGTGGATCCGGCTAACTCCAGGCCCATTAGCCTGACTTGTATCCTGGGGAAGATTTTAGAAAAGTTTATTAAGGAGGCCATCCTTGATGGACTGGCCCAGGCTAACATTCTAAGGGATAGCCAGCACGGGTTTGTTGTGGGTAGGTCTTGTTTGACCAATCTCATTTCCTTCTATGACCAGGTGCCCTATCACCTGGACAAGGGAGAAGAGATTGATGTCATATATCTTGACTTCAAAAAAGCCTTTTGATCTGGTATCCCACGATCACCTCTTGGCCAAACTGGCCAGTTGTGGCCTTGGCTCCACCACGATCCGCTGGCTGGGAAACTGGCTCCGTGGTCGGACCCAGAGGGTTGTAATTGATGGCAGTCACTCATCATGGTGCCCTGTGACCAGTGGGGTCCCTCAAGGCTCTGTCCTGGGACCCATCCTGTTCAACATCTTCATTAATGATGTGGACACTGGAGTCAGGAGTGGACTGGCCAAGTTCACCGATGACACCAAACTTCGGGGCAAAGCATCCACGCCAGAAGATAGGCGGGTGATCCAGGCTGACCTGGACAAGCTCAGCAAATGGGCGGACGAGAACCTGATGGTGTTTAACACCGAAAAATGCAAGGTTCTCCACCTTGGGAGGAAAAACCTGCAGCACCCTTATAGGATCGGCAGTGCTACGTTGGTTAGCACTACAGAAGAAAAAGACTTGGGGGTCATCATTGACCACAAGATGAACATGAGCCTGCAATGCGATGCTGCGGCTAATAAAGCGACCAAAATGCTGGCTTGCATCCATAGGTGCTTCTCAAGCAAATCCCGGGACGTCATTCTCCCCTTGTACTCGGCCTCGGTGAGGCCGCAGCTGGAGTACTGCGTCCAGTTTTGGGCTCCACAATTCAAAACGGATGTGGAGAAGCTTGAGAGAGTCCAGAGGAGAGCTACGCGCATGATCAGAGGTCAGGAAAACAGATCTTACGATGACAGGCTGGGAGCCATGGGACTCTTTAGCCTGGAAAAGCGCAGGCTCAGGGGTGATCTGATGGCCACCTATAAGTTTATCAAGGGTGACCACCAGGATCTGGGGGAACGTTTGTTCACCAGAGCGCCCCGAGGGATGACGAGGTCGAACGGTCACAAACTCCTGCAAGACCTTTTCAGGCTGGACATAAGGAAGAATTTCTTTACTGTCCAAGCCCCCAAGGTCTGGAACAGTCTGCCAGCAGAGGTGGTTCAAGCACCGACATTGAACACCTTCAAGAGTAAATTGGATGCTTATCTTGCTGGGATCCTATGACCCCAGCTGACTTCCTGCCCTTTGGGCAGGGGGCTGGACTCGATGATCTCCCGAGGTCCCTTCCAGCCCTAATGTCTATGAAATCTATGAAATCTAAGTACCCATCGGACTATTAGGCCTGTGTTTCCCCGAGGACACAGGGCCAAGACAGTCCCTTCTCAGGGTGGTGGCGGCTACATTACCCCCAGACTAGCGAGTGTGCTCCAGGAGAGGGGTCGGCTGAGCATAAGGTGCCCCTAGGGAGGCATTTGGAGCCTGGAAGGTGGTCGGGCACAGGGAGGTGGGCAGCTCAACGCAGGAGCGCCCCCTACTGGCCCGCCACAGAGTATATTGCTGCAACTTGAGACCAGTGCTCCTTGTTCTGTCATCTGCCGCTACTGAGAACAGTCTAACTCCATCCTTTTTCAAAGCCTCCTTCAGGTAGTTGAAAGCTGCTATTAAATCCCCACTCAGTCTTCTTTTCTCTTGACTAAATAAGCCCAGTTCCTTCAGTATCTCATCGGAAGTCATGCGTCCCAGCCCCCTCACCATTTTCATTGCTCTCTGCTGGACCTGCTCCAATTCATCCACTTGATACTGGCTGCCAACTAGACACTGAACCATTGATTATTGCCTAATGCTCCAGCCAGTTTTCTATCCACCTTGCAGTCTATTCATCCAGCCCATGCTGCCTTAGCTTGCCTGCAAGAATGTTGTGGGAGATTGTATCAAAAGCCTTGCTAAAATTAAGATAAACCACATCCACTAGTCTCTCCACTGAACCGGTCATCTCATCATAGAAGGCAGTGATGTTGGTCAGGTCTGATGCCCCTGGTGAATCCATGCTGACTATTCCTAATCACTACCTTCTCCTCTAAGTGCTTAGAAATGGATTCTTTGAGGATCTGCTCCATGATTTCTCCAGGGACTGAGGTAAGGCTAACCCATCTGTAGTTTCCTGTATCCTCCTTCTTACCTTTCTTAAATATAGGCACTGTTTGCCTTTTTCTGGTCATCGAGGACCTCTCCTGATCACCATGAGTTTTCAAAGATGATAGCCAATGGCTCTGAAATCACATCAGCCAACTCCCTCAGTGCCCTGGATGCTTCCCGGCCAGCCCTATTGACTTGTATGTCCAGCTTTTCTAAATAGTCCCTAACCTGTTCTTTTGCCACTGTTGGCTGCTCACCTGCCAAGTGCAGTAGTCTGGGAGCTTATATTACTTGTGAAGACTGATGTGAAAAAGGCATTGACTATTTCAGCCTTTTCTGCATCCACTGTCACTAGTTGGACCCACATTTTCCTTGATCTTTCTCTTATTACGGACATACTTGTAGAAACCCTTCTTGTTACCCTTCACATCCCTTGCTAGCTGCAACTCCAGGTGTGCTTTGGCCACCCCAACTTCAACCCTGCATGCCTGAGCAATGCTCTTATACTCCCCTCACCCCCCCAGTTGTTTGTCCAAGTTGCCACTTCTTATAAGCTTCCTTTTTGTGATTTAGTTTCCTGAAGAGTTCCCTGCTAAGCCAAGCTGGTCTTCTGCCATACTTGCTAGTTTTCCTGTGTGTCGGGATGTTTTTGTTCCTGTACTCTCAGTAAGGTTTCTTTAAAGTACGGCCAGCTCTCCTGGACTCTTCTCCCCTCTCAGATTGGCTTCTCAGGGGATCCTGCCCATGTATTCCCTGAATGAGTTGAAGTCTGCTTTTCTGAAGTCCAGGGTTCGTTCTTTGCTGCTCTCCATCCTTCCTTTCCTCAGGACCTGAACTCAATCATTTTGTATTCGCTGCTGCCCAAGCTGCCATCTACATTCCCCACTGATTCTTCCCCGTTTGTGAACAACAGGTCAAGAGCATGATCCATAATTGGCTGCTCCTGAATTTGCACCAGGAAGTTGTCCCTAACACTCTCCCAAAACTTCCTGGATTGTCTGTGCAGGAAAAAGCCTAGAAGGTAAAGTCGTTAGGGATGTGAGTTTCTTGAACACCCAGCTTCACTGCTGTTTGGAAAACAACGTGGTGCAGCGCTCTAGACAGTTTCTCCTTTAGTCCCAGTTAAATGGCTCTGCTGCATTACTGAAGAAAGGCGGCAATGAGCAGGGCCAAGCTTCGTTACTTAAATACAGCCTAATCTGTACGGTCAGGTCCAAACCCGCAACCCTGTAGAGATTAACAGATTCTTAGCTGAGTGAAGGATGAAGTATATGGGACTCTAACTAATTTTAATAGCTTTTCTTATGGCATTCATTACAATTTAGCTAAACTAGTTTATAATAGTCTTTGAAACAGAATAAAGACATTCTTGTCCACGACAACAGGAGTCTGAAATACTCGATGGGAATCCTTCCTAGCGAAGTTTTGAGTTTATTTAGAATGAAAAATAAACTCTATATTACACTGATTTAACCTTATTTCAGAGGCCTGAGGATGCAGGTGATGTGCGTGCAATAACCGTTTTACAGTTCTCACTATAAAGGTTAAAGGTGGGTGGCGGGGAATGGGATGAGACATTTATATGGTACAAGGAACAATTAGAATTTTTTCAGGATAAGAAACTTATTTTGTGCTACTGAAGACATCTCCATTAATAAAACTGAGACTATATGTTGCAGAGCTATTTTAAAGTTCATCCAGAAAACCAGTTTCCTTCATCTACAATTTTTTCATACTGAAGGTTCAATGCTAGTGAATTTTTTTGAGTGGAATAAAGCAAAGAAATCTATCCAGTTTAAAATCTTCAGCAAAAGTCAGTTTTCCTCTGCAGGAAGATGATACTAAGTGACCAAATATACTAATGAGAGCAAGATGTACTTGGCTACAGGATAAAGTATTCCAACACTGTCCAAAATTAGTGAATGGCAGGGGCCAGTGTTATGGTTACAACAAATTTTTAAAAAAATGTTTCATTGCCACAGTTCTGCCAGAAACAGCACGGTTACTATGTGTAAATTTCATCAACTTGGGAGAAGTCTCTAAAACTAACTAAATATTTTTCCCTGTTAGGAGCATAATCATGCTTCTCTGTAAGTCTCTCCTACTCTGGCAGATCCTATTTCCAACGTCACATTATGTAGCATTTAAAGCCAATGAGGAAACCCCATACTCAGAAGAAGCTTTAGTAAACACTGCTGCTTTACTCAAATAATTTTCAAAATAAATGCAAAACAGCTTTTTGGTGGTAAATAGCAGGTATTTATTTTAAATGAAAAAAAATACTTAAGTACCTGAACTATTGCATTTAATCATGTATTATAATTGTGTTACTCTACCTTTTTGCATTGGAGACAAATATACAATGAACATTCAGATATCACAGATTGCACATTAGATAGTAAATCTTCAGGCCTTTTTACATGACCACCAAAAAACAGATATTGGATTCTGTAATAGTACAAAATTCCATACTCCAGTCTTAACCAATTATCTTCAATTTACTCCTGATGCTGTACAAATAAGTGGCCATTTACTAGGGCTTACAAGTTAATAACAGGACAAAAAAATATACATTGCACTGACACAAAAAGTCAGCTGTGTTAATAGTCATGCAACAAGTAACCAAACTTGCCAAAATTAAAATTACTTTCTAAAAACTGTTTTAACTGCATAAATATTTTATACACAGTTCATTTACTGAAACAAAAGGAGTCCTTAAATTATACAAAGCAAAAATAAGTTTCTACCAATTTTATACATAAGAAAGTGCAAAATAAACTTCTCTAAAGTGTTTTGCTGATGAATGTGGGCTGGAGGCAGCCTATCTCACCTTCATAAGCATGATGCTACAGTTGCACACTACATACCAATGGCTGAGTACACAAATGAATAAGTATACTACAAAGAACAATGCAGGAGAAGACATGAGGTACTGGCAGAGAATATAGGCCACTAATGTTAGTGTGTATGAGTAGATTTTTGCTCAACAAACTTTCATGTGGAAAACAAAGGCTTTTGGACAAATCAAAGTAGAGTTCTGCACTAACAGTTTAAAAAAGAATAAAGACCACACTCAAGTGAATGGAACAGTTGCCCACAGCACCAGCTGCCATAGGAAATCCGATCAGGTGAATTCTATTGTCCATCTCTGAAATGCCAGGAAGTGCATTATTTTGGGAAAAAATAGTTCTGAACAACGTGGCAAAGGAATCAGTCAGAGGGGCTGTGGTGTTCAGAAATCTGTATTAGTTGTTATACCACAGGACTTAAGTAGGGGGCAACGACCTTGATCTCTAGCAGTGCCTACTGTAAAAAGTGTAGAATAACACTGGTACAACGTCTCTGCGGAATCGAACACAGTTAATAAAACCCTGCAACGTTGAGTGGCATTTAGGTGTTTAGATCACATCACCGTTTTACTCAGAAGTCCTGTTTTTGCCTGGCTTGATTTATTTATGACATAAAGATTCATTTGTAACTAAGACTTTCAAGGCTTCAGCCCACAGAAAACAAGGCTGTATCATTTGGGAGTTAGAGGAAAGGGGGAAAATTCAAGACTTAAGTGCATTTAATGATTTTTTAATAGCATTCACTGGACATTGAAAATCTATAGGCTGTTAACCCATAATCTAGATGATGGTATTCTTAGGTAATTTTGGGAAGGGCCAAAGTAGCATTAGGAAGAGAGCAGTTTAATACAGAAATTACAGGTTCTCTGCAAACTCAATGAGGATTTTTTCAAGGCCAGCACAACAGAATTCATCTATGATGAGAAGTTATTTGATCATCACTGTTAAACCCAAAAGTGAGCTACTGGGTTCGCTAACTTAAATAAACCTGCATTTACTCAATGGTGCGAAGGCTCTAAAGAAGTCTTTATTGTTCTCTCGGGGACCTAGTATACATACCAAAACAGGAATTTCTCTAATTTTACAGACCATCACATACATAATAAACTAACATGTATCAAAATACATATTTTACCTTCAGTGCATAAACATGTGTTACCAGGTAAATAGCAAGTGGTCAAAACCTATACTGCTAAAGAGCACAGATCAACAAAAGGCAGGAGGGTCCTGTTAATGTATGGTATCCTTTGGATAAACTCTTACCATCATAGAGGTTTTAATATTTGCAATGGTGTCATTTAAGTACTGTGTCTGTTCATGATGGATTTCCTGGCCAGATTCTGCTGTTTCACCAGTGTAAGTAAATAATAATCCCATTCTTCCCAATTAAGTTACTCAACAAGTTTTCACTGATACAAACGTCTGTCCCCCACACCCTTCCCAGTCCACCTTTTGTTGATTTGGGTCAGAGCCTTACCATTATTTAAAAGCATCTTTTTGTGAATATACCTAAATCTAGACCAATCAAGTTGTCACCCATTTACAAAATATATACACACATTTAAAAAAAAAAGAACCACTGTCAAGACCTCATTCAGAAAATGTCCATGGGCCTGTCTGATGCAAGTATTCTAATCTCTGTGGATGTCAATGTCTGTACTTTGTTCCACATGCGGTGCAAAATAAATTAATGGATATTAAATGCTGCAATGAAATTGGTATTAAAATGTAAGGATGGTAATGGAACTCTACTGCTGTCTCCCAGTTGATGTCATGTCACTACAGGTAAAGACAACCTTAAAAGCAGTTCTGATGTTAGTAATAATTATCCAGTTATACAACAAGGGTTATATTGTCCTGTACATCTTTTGAAAGTAAGATACAGTAGAACAATGGTGTCAGTTATACACACCTATTAGTTCTATGCAAGAGAAATTAATTAACATGCAAGCCAATTTCCATTGATTTAAGAAGGTAAAAGCTGGTTCCTGCACTGCATGAATCAGCTGCTAACTATCCTGTTAAGTAATGAAGAAACAGCTCTATGTATAAAAGAGGCCTTATTAAATACTAACAACACTGAGGTGGCAAACAACTAGGTATAAAATGCAACAGAAGTGTACAGTTGGTTATCTTACAGTTTGAGTAAAACACTCCAGGTCCTATTTCTCTTCCCTGCTCCCCACCCCCCCAAAAAAAATCCTTTGAAAAAAATCCACATAATTTCTATGATACTGTGGGCAACTGAAAAAACAAGCATGCACAGACTGGATTTTAAACAAAAATGCAAATAATGCCTTTGAGTTTTTAAACATTCCTATTTAAGTTGATAGATGAGATAAAGATATCACAGAAAGCATAGTGATTAGCCTGAAGTCCCATGTAACAGGCAGTTAAGTTCATATTTAGATAAAAAGACCATTATACCTATTTACAATATACACAGTTGCTTGCAAAGAAGGCAGATTTACAACTATCTTCTAAAAAGCCTTTCCCTCCCAAATAAAGGATGACTAGCTCCACAAAAACAAGACAAGAATAGGTGGTTAGGCTAAGTAAGGATTTTCTTGATAAGCAGGGAGATTTAGGTACCAACCATTACTGTATTTGTTGTTACCAATTGGGTCTTTCTGGTACTTGTCCATCTCAATTATGTTAGCCTCAAAACTGCAATCAACACACATAAAATGAATGATCCCTTTTACTTTTTCAGTGCTTAAAACATAGTACAAAGAGAGGTGTAAACAGACAATATTCTAATCCCTTCCAAATTCACTGTGTGATACTGTGATTAAATTTGCTGGGTTACTGTGGGGCTGAACTGGAATCTCAGAGCTTGGTCTTTAGTTTGCGTCATGACCTCCTCAATTGTGAGGCCCCTCTTCAGACCCTCTCTCATGTTGCAGATTGTAGTAACAGTTCTGACAGACTCTGACAGGCGATGAAATTTTCAAGCGCTTGATTTCAGATTGAAACCGACTGCACCTGTTAAAGAAAAACAATGTAGTCACAAGAGTTCTTCCTCCCAACCTTGAACTCTTATTTGGCCTTTATTAGTCCAAAAGATATTGTGAATTCACCACAAGGACTCTACATACCAGACAGGACCTAGGGTGCAATTTCAGTGACAGTACAAGAACTGGAACTAGACTTTTTCCATCATGGCCATACCAACGTTACCAGATTAATTTTAACAAAGGACAGTTTATAGGCAGTTTTTGCACTGCCATGGCTAAGAATTTAGAATCGGAGGGCACCTACACACGACGGAGCTTGGCTCTGATACATGTTATTCAGTTAATTGAGTCTGCTGCAGGTGCTAATTAGCACATTCCAGCAGCCTCCACATCACATGTATTCAGTGGCCCTGTATTTCAAAATGGCAGCAGGGGTGCTTTAACTAAAGCTTGAACTAAAGCGCTCCTGCCAACATTTTGAAGCGCGGGATGCTGAATACACATGACAGAGCACGCGTATAGATGCCCAGAGGTTGTAACTAGAGGTTATTCATATTATCCCTGCCTTGCTCCCCTGTGGACGTCATGTTCAACTCCTGGCTACAGAAGGTCTCTGATCCATTTTCTCTCCTGCGGGCGAGACCAAGCAACCCTGTATGTAGGCTGCAGGGAGCACATTTAATTTGGCCCATGTATGGGGAAGGCCACACAAGATAGAAAACAGTCGGTTTTAAAAAACAGAGAGCAATTTGTCATCAATATCTGCCAAATTATTGGTTTTAAAAAGAGATGGCTGGGGGATTTGTCTGTCTATCCAATCAATTTCCTGTACTTTTTGAAAGTACTGACATTTTATTTCAGAAAAAAGTAAGAATACAAATTGCTCAACTAAAATTTGACAAAGCCTAACAAAGTTATGCTATGGTGCTTGTATACATATAGCAAAGAGAAGTAATGGCTGTCTTACTTCTGACAGAAGAGCTGTCCACAGTTCCTGCAATGGTGACGCCGTTCAGTGAGAGAAAAACGGACAGAGCAACCTGAACAGCTGTCGCCTCCCTCATCCTTCACCCAGTGGTCAGCCGCAGACCGGCCAGGTTGATCACTCACGGACCAGCTGAACACTCGGCCTCGACTGTCACCTACAAGGATTCTGCTGTGATCCCTGCAAGAAACAAGAATTAGCATCCCCACAACACTGGGTTGATTAATCCCCATTTCAGCCTTTAATAGGCAACAGAATTAACAGCAAATATTAAGCTCTGAATGGTAGCTGGTATACTCTTAAATTAGCCTCTTCTGACTGGAGAATATTACGAAGCACAGCTCAGATCTGCTCCTTTTCTGCCACACCTTTGTTTAATCTGGAAGTGCTCTCTTTTCTTCCCCTAAAATGAGCTCCTCCTTGGGAAAAAAAAAAAAAAGTCTGGTGGACTACAGTACGTGAATTACTCACTTTGAGATGCCCAGTGCAGTGATCTCTGCTGGATGTGCATTGTCTTTGCGATCAAATGCTGTGTGCATAGTAAGTTTGCTCCTAAACACTAGCTGGCGCTCCCACCTGTACCCTGTAAATGAACAGGAACACACCTGTCAGTCCAACCTCTGTTGCTTCACAGAACAAGTTAGGCAGCCCTAGTGCCTTCACCCTGGAGATGGACTGGGAGTAGGAACAAGCTTCCTGGAGCTCCCCATGGGCAGTTTGACAGTGTGGGATTAGTTGGTCCCCAGTAACAACATCTGAAATGATGACATTTTTAATTGCTCATCAGTGCATTTAGGAGAGAAGCAGTATCAGAGTAGGAAACCCCATACCCTCCCAGGGGTCAGCCAATGGGATAACATAGTTACTGAGGGAGAATGTGTTTCTCTTCCTGTACCTGGTTTAAGCTTGCTGTAGTGCCGTACTTCAATGTAGTTGGGGTGTGGGTGGTTGACCTGAGCATGGGGATGTACTTTAGCTTGTCCCTCAGAATAGTTCACAAAAATAAAACCATCTTTCTCATCCAAGCTGAGCTGGTCTGACCAACGCCTTGAGTCATCAGAGCCACTATCTGCTGACCATGCTGCTGCTGCCCTGCCTGATGATAACCTTGGCCTCTGGCTGGTGCTGCTTGGTTGGCTCCGACTTTCCTGTGGTTTAGAATCCTGACTGACACATTGGTCATCTGTCTCTGAATCACTGCTGTCCTCCTCCTGGGCCTCCTGCCCTGTGGTATGTAATGCAAGAGAAGTTGTTGTTAGCAAAGTAGTGTGGATTGTTCTATCCTCTTCCTTTTCAGGCAGCTAATTCACTGCAGCCTGTGCAGGAACGAGACTACACATAGGCACACTGTCAAAGCTACTGCAGGGATTCAGCCATCTGACTCCTACCTCTGAATATCGGCAGATATTGCACAGCTGATCTGCTTACCACTGAATGGACTGAACTATTTTCCTAGAAATCCACACTTCTTTTATGGGCAGCTATGCTGAAATAAGCGGGTGGGGTTTTCCACAAATATTCTCAACTTTGAACAGAATTTTTTTCTCTTCTAAACCTCTTGAGCACACAGCTGGGCTGGGGTGCATGTTGCACACGGCGCTTGTGCTGAACCTGCCCTGCACATTGGATCCAAAGCCAGGCCAGCACACTCCATATGCCAGATTCTGTGTAGGCCCAGTTCAGCACAGATGCTGCATAAGCCCCAGACTAGCCTTGCATATTGTGCCGTATGTGTCCCAAACCAGGCACACGAGCATGTGCCACATGTGGGACTGGGGTTAGTGCATGCTGCTTGTGGCATGCAGGGCTAAATCTGGCAGGTGGTACCCACACTGCACTGGCCTTAAATGCTGGATCCAGCCTATGAGGCTGGTCTGTGGACCCAATCTGACCCACAGACCCACCCTGCACTCCTCTGGCCTGTGGGGCTGGATGGGTTTCATGCCCCTGACCTAAAAAGGACCTGAAAAGAAAACAAGAACAATATAAAGCAAGTAGCTTACGTCTGGAGGAGGGCTAGACAGGGATCGAAATGCATTCTAATAAATAAGTGTGCTTTAAGGTCCCAGACTGCCAATGTTCTGCTTTCATGGCATATTCCACTGAACTGCTGCACTGAGGGAGGGGGTAATGAACATCCCTGACAAACACTTTATTTAAAATTTATATAAAGTAAAGAAATAAAGATGGGTATTTTGATTCTTGCAAGGTACCTAAACTCTACCAACTCTCCCTCCCCCTATTTAAAGTAAAAGACAGATAAAGCCAATGCCTATGCCTAATGGGCAGAGAACTTCAGTAAAATCTGGTGCAAATTAAAGTTACTAAGACTATACCATAGCTTTAAGAAGTTATATCCACCATTACATTTTGACTCTGGTATATGTTCTATTGCCACATATAGGAAAATAAATGATTAACTGTTATTAGTGGCTTCTCATGTGACCCAATTCTTTAACGGGATATTACACAAATGAAATCAGATCACATGGGCCAGAGTTTTCTTATACACTGCAGGATAAAACAGAAATAACCAAGGAAGTCAGCGGAATTATCTAGATGGGAAAGGAGAATCAGATTACCTGCAAGACATAACAGAAGTCTGTATATAAGTGTGGTCCAGAATGTGTGTCACCCCTTCTGAATTCTACAACTGCAGTAACTTCACACATGCGAAACAAATTAAAACAAAAGGACAAGAGAGAACTGCTATCAGAAAAATACCTATTTGTGCTTCTTGACAATCCTCTTGCATTTCTAGGATCTCCACAGGCTCTGGAGCCGGTGTTTCAGGTACCTGCAAAAATTCCATCCTCCAGAACTGGATGGGGCATAAGCACAGAAGAAATTGACTGGTATCAATTTGATTTTTACACTTGCTGTAAAGTAAGCCAGGCTCTTAGAATAGTGTATCTACACTACTAGTATAGATCAGCTCAACAGAGCTAAATTAGCTTTGCACAGAGCTGCACTATATTGCTTCTGCTATTTGCAAGTAGCTAGTTTAGTGTTAGCTTGGGTATCTCCATACAGCCCTGCCAACTATCAAAGAGTGCACTTATTTCTCTGTGCAAGGTCTCCTGCTACTTACTCGGACCACACCATCAGAGTGCCCCGTCACAATGACATTCTGGGTGTCCCATTCATTCATCTCTGATACACAGCAACACAGGATTTGCTGGCTCCGTCCAGTGAAAGTATTCACACTTGCTGTTGGGTTCCCATTAATGCTCCAAACATGGATGTAAGTGCCAGCACATGAGACAATATCCCCCTGAAGAGAGGGAAACAAGCATACACTTGACATTTTAATTGAAACCCTAGCTTCATTTGGACTAGGGATAGAAATTACACATAAATTAGTATAAATGATTGGAAGCCGGTTCAAATCTGTAACATAACAGAAGTTTGGTGCACATAAACTGCTTTAAAAATGGCCAAAATTGGTTTAAGATAAGCCTGAATGGATGCAGAATCAGACTTAACTGATTTAGGTTAAGTCCCAGAACCCCTCCAGATTCAAGTTAACTCACAGCATCCCAGGATGTTTTGCACCTCCTCCAAAAACTCTCTCCCCCCCCTTCCAGGGTGGATGAGCTAGCCTTGGCTCAAGCTATCTGTTCCAGCCAAGCAGGGAGCTGTTCTCTAGCACCTCCTGGCTTCTGATCTGTGCTGCTGCAGGCATGTGGCTACATTTCTGCAATCAAAAGTGAATGTCTGTTCACTTGCTTATCTGTTCAATCTATACAGCCTAAACTAACCTGCAAAGACTGAACTGACTCAGCCTTGAGGCTTCTGACTGTCTCTATTAGCTTTCAGGAGACACACGGGATAAGGTTTGGGTTTTTTGGTCTCTAGGTGTGTTGTGTTCAGTGCTCTAAAAAGGGAGTTCTTTGAGCAATTAGCAAGCGCCTCTACTTGAGGTGCTCACAGACATGCTCTAAAAGAGAACTATAGACTCCCATTATTTAAAACTTTCATCACAGAAAACAAGCAAGGTTGCAGACCCTTCTGACACAGTAAATCTAGTGAGGGGAGTTCTCCCTTACTGCCCTTCCAACTCAGGGCCAATGGTGTTTTCAGCGCTTTACCCAGTTAATCTAGCGTGAGATGACCCATATCATCAGCCTCATTTCTTACAGCATCATAAAAAGAATTCAGGGTTGACTGCACTGTGACAAAACACTTATATATCAGCAATGCTCAGGCTTCAACTGTTGCTAGGCCAGCTAGCTCAAGGTGAAAAACTGTACCACAAGCCAAGATTTCTGTACCTGGGTGGGTTACAGGCAACACGTGAGTTATATACGTCAAGCTACAGGTGCAGTGGAGACAAGTTCTCACGACTACATCTACATGACTGTCAGTGTAGCTCACGCAGGTATATCTTGGCTAGCTCCGTACTGCTAGTAGCACAGCAGCAGCAGCAGGGTTGCCCACAGATTCATCCAGCTACTTAGGTAAATTTTGCACACCTCACTGAGGTCTGTAATACTCTGGGTGCACTGCCACCAGTGCCCTACCTGGCTAGAGTAATTCTAGCTCAGGTGTATCCACAGGAACTATAGTTAGGGTGTGACAGTGTGGATGTTCTCTTAAGGGGTCTCAAGGTTGACTTCTGAAACACAAAGCAATTCTTCCTGTTAACCATTTAGAGTAGGTCATGGTCTACAGCATTTCAATAGCTACGGGAATTGGACTTTAAGGTATGCTGACCTTTCTTCATGGTTAAAATGTATTGGGTCATATACATTATATGCTCTTTCTCCTAGGTTAATGAATGGGCATTCATTTTTAGTGGGGTACAGCTCCATACCAATATAACTGTTAAGTGACTTGGAATCAGGCAGGCTGTAAAAATAGATCCCTAAACCCATGGAAGCCTCAGGCATTGCATTCCTCTAGTTTTGAACAATATTGGTTCTGCTTAAAATATTTAACAGGAAGAAAGGACTTAAATCAACAGAGCTGTCGGAACTAGTGTGCTTTGGAACTCAAGCATGTGCAGGCAAACACCATGAACAAAGGAACTGGACTGACTTTCATAAGATCCTTTTGTCGTCTTGCAAGAAAAACAGCCTGAAACATTTGGTAAGTATTAGCTGCAGTATAAATGTTTAACCTTTTTAGCATGTCACGCAACAGGCTGGTTCTTACCGTTAGTTCATTTATACAGAGAGATGACACTGGAGCCCAATGACCTCGAAGCTGTGTTAGAAATGACAGTTTATTCAAATCCCATATGATACAGGTGCGGTCCCGTGATCCACTCACAATTATGTGGTAAGCTATTGATGCTGTTAAACATGTGACAGTGTCAGTATGTCCAAGCAATGCCTGAAAAAGAAAAAAGAGGGAAAAAAGCATGTACAGGAGTTATTACAGTGAATCAATTTAAACAGACAGGAAATGATTTTTCTGATAAACTAGAGACTTTAACAAAAGTGATCTAATATGCTAGCAATAAATGGATTTTAGAGGACAGTATTTGGAAGTGCAGAGTATTCATAAATGAGGTTTCACTGGATAGTGTAAACTGCTGCTCATAAAATAATTTAATCCATTCTCCTGTGCTGCTGCCTACAATACAAACACAAACAGCACAAGTTGTTCATACTGTTTGTCTACTGGTGCACGGCTTAATGGAGCAGTTTCACTTAAGAACTGCACTAGTAATCTGTTAATAAACTACAGAGAGCGGTTTGGGGCATTTACACAGTTTGGGCTCATTCACTTGACATTCAGGTTTTCAAAACTTAATTCTTTGAAATTTCAGGGGCTTTTACGACACAATCTTCCATTAGGAAACACAGTTCAGATGAATAAGACATACCACTATGGACACCTTTCCCCTTCTGCTTCTTTCCGCTCCAGGATGACAACACCTGCCTCTTTTCTGTAGCAGCATGTGTTTTGGTAGCTATTTTAAATTAGTTTCTTATAGCAAAAGTTCAGTTAAGAACATGAGAAGGCCCCTATTCAATTTTTAGATGAGAACATTAGCTAAAAAGGAACTTGTGCCATAAACTGACACTGAAAGGACAGTGGCTAACTTAAAGTGCCAAAATAGTGCTTTCTCCTTTGCTGGCATTGTTACTTTTACACCATATTGTTATCTAAACAACTGAAATAGATGCTGTGGCATAAAACTCTTGATGCATTTGACTATTAATTAAACAACTCAAGATACCCGGCAGCATCTCTGGTGCTCCTGAGAGACTGCCACAGCTGGGAGCAGCAGACACTGGAAGAAAGTCTCTTTTTCTGAATACAGCTTACCAAAAAAAGTATGAGGCAAGATCAAGATGAAGTGTTAGAGAATTCATGTTGTACACTACTCTGAAAATGCAAATTAAGTAACTTCTATATTTGTTCTCCTAAGTCCCAGTTAAATTGTTCTTGTTCCTCTTGTACAAGGCGCTTTACTGAGAACAATAATGTTCCAGATGTTTCAGAAATGTACGCTCCACTCAAGTCAGAGAGAGACTTGGTTCTAACCCCACCATGGGTGCATTACCCCAAAGGCAGCATGCTGAGGCAACTACTCGAGCAGCAGCATTACACACTGTTAAGCAAGTGAAGCCTGCTTCCACAAAGCCACACTGTCAAATCTGGCAGTTTGGTCTTCTAACACTTCTTTTCAGTAAAGCAGAAAATGTCCGCTTTTGAAGAGAAGAGGTGAAATGTTTCAGGAAAAGGTTGTCACAATTCAAAGGGGACAGGGAATGTCCAACTCAGTGGAAATTTTGCAACCATGCCAAGAGAAAAAGAATCTTGAGCACTCAGCATGCAGTGTTTCAGAAAGTGTGCTTTCTTCCCCCAGGAACACTTAACAGTGATTTTCATTCACACCCCTTTGAAGAGCTCTTTGCTCTTTCTGATTCTTTAAGGAAGGCAGCTACTTCAGCTCCAGAGAGGTTTTAAGATGCTGTCAAAGGTAACATTTTGCCTCAGCTTTAGCTCTGAAGCACCAACTAGTTGTCCACACACTCTGTAGGTTTGGGCCCATAGAGCCATGTCTCCCTACCTCCTTTGACTTTGGAATATCATTTTCTTAGTAAAACATGTTTTGTTTAGTTTTTACCTGTTTTAGAGCAAGTGTTTTCGCTTTTTCTTTGGAGGTGCCCATCTCCCACACACATACCACGGTGCTTGTTCCTCCAGTGATAACTAGTTTGGGGTTGGGGCAGATTGAGCACAGAATCTGCCCCCATTCTGACAAGCATTCATAAACAATCACTGCCTACAGAATAAAACATTAAGTTAGATAAGAAAGATGTAATAAATGCAAGTTTGGTGTTTTGCTCGGGGGGTTTAGTCAATAAAGGTAATTTCATATAGTCATCATCATTTAACTGTCTGGTATCTACAGATAACCAATCTAGAAAGTTGGCTAGAAGAAACATAAACAAACTTCAGTCAAAAACACATTTTCTGGCTTCAGTGCTAAGGAACAAAAACAAAGGCACTATTTATAACTACTTAGGATTTGAGACTAATTCACGTGATACATTTATTGAGCAATTAAGTTGTGAACAATGCCAAAGCATGTGCTTAATCAGACAGTTGAGTGAGAACATTACATATTTGCTTTCAATAAGCATTGGTGCTTAATTAAAAACATTGTTTTCCATCTCTCATACTCTTCCTCACCTGCCTTTCCTCTCTTCTATGATTCCCAGACTGGAAGACACTTCTTCAAGAACAGAGAAAGACTTAAATTTGTTTTGTTTAGTACAGAGAGGAGTGAAGAAATGGCAGACATGCCCAAATGCTGGGAAACTTTGATCCTAAGCCATACTTTCAGGCTTAGGTCCCTCATCAGAGCCAAGTCCTAAGCTATAAATTATTAGTTAGCAGGTCTAGCCTTATGATGCAAGACACTTACTAACATACAGTAAAGGAAAGTCCTTGCCCCAAAAGAAAGTAAGCATTTGACAATGGTGCCAGGGCAAGAAAGTTGGACTAATAAGGACAATGGATGCATTTAGCCAATCAAGAACAGCAACTGCATTTCACTATTGACCTGCCAAACTGTTTTCTCAATGCACCTTTCTTCTTGCATTACTGTTCTTGAAGCAAGTGGGAGTTGGTCTGAGTAAAAACAAGTTAAATACCAAGCAGATCTTCAGTACTTATCTTTTAGTGTGTGCATGCATATTTACTTTGCTTATTTATGTAGAAAAGAATGTTTATCACTTGCTTCCCCTAACAGTGGAAGTTCCAAATATCTCCCAGAAAATGATGGCAGACCAAATACTGTAGGTTAATCCTCAATATGGAAATTTAATATAGAAATCTTGACATTTTTTATTTGTATTTTGGAAATTAGCTTTTTAATATTATTTAACTTCATTTCTCCCCTCCCATCATTTCTCTTCTGAAGACGTCAATATAAACATTAACCCAAAAAGCAGATTTTTTGCTTGTTCTTTCACTTGTATGCACAATATAATTTTTAGAGTTGTTTTAGTAAAGAATACAAACTAAATTTTCTTTCATATCACAGTAGAACAAATTCTAAATCACAAACCTTGTCCGACTCATAGGTTCCCAGTCTACAGCTGAGGTCTGCATAGCCCCATGCAAAAGTTTTATTCCAGGCAGGTGGAATGAGAACTTTGTTCTGTTCTACTGCCAGAATACCTTTATCTGTGCACACTATCTGTCCCACAGGCTCCTTGAGTTCTGAACAACAAAAATAAGGGTTTTGTGTTACTACAAACACCCAGAAGTACAGCCATTATATACTTGTTACTGTATGGTATGATTTGTTGGACAGACCTATTTCATCACAATGTTAATACTGTAATACTGGACCCCATATTTTTTTAAAAACTGAAATCCTACACTGCTTATACTGTACAAATGTCAACTTCAACTGCAAGGATGCCTCCTTGTTCTGCAATCCTATCAGCCCTCAAAGTTAAGCACAACTGGTAATTAAATTAGATATCTCCTTGGGAACACCAAGGGACTGGCAAATCTTCAGGGGCACCCTTCCCTTTGCATCACAGGATGTACCATCTCAGATAAACAAGACATACAAGTGAGATGATAAATGCCTGAGACTTAAGTATCATGCAACATTTTTTCCATTCCAAATATCCAAGCCAAATAATTCTGAATGCCATATTTCTAATTTGGTAATTACATTTTGCCTTCCTAATGTGTTCACACATTTGCAGAGGCAGATATTCTTTATTTCCCGTCCTAGGTAGCAGTGTTGCATTGTTATGCTCTGTGAAGCTACTGTTTTCTTTTTGTACTACAAAAATGGATTCATTTCAGCAATGAGTGAAGTAATCACTGTATTTGTCCCTTACCCACCTCACAGGAACATAATGTTTGTAAAGTGCCCAAAGTCATCATCTGGGAAGCATGACAAAAAGTGTTGCAAATTCTTCATGAACCATTTAGAATATAGTCTTGTCAGTATGATACCAATTAAGTTTAAGAAATGGGCTCTTAACTATTCTAAGTAAGTTTTGCTATATTTCTGTTAGCACAAAAATTGAAATACACGGACTAGAAATCATTTTTTACAGCTCTGAAGATGCTACTGACAGTCCCATTTCTTGCCAGTACTGAAAGCATTTCTCGGAAATACTAAGAAATTATCAACACACATATTCTGAGGTCATATGGAGCACTAAAGCTAGATTTTTAAGTCTGATGTTTGGTGGCAGGGCATCCCTCAGTGGTTCCATCTCAATTCTAGAATCTGCTTTCCTCACTGGTTTCAGAGTTTGTTGAAATTAAAACGAAGTGCTGGAGGTAACAGAGTGTAGTTTAGGATAGTTCCCCACCCACTGTTTACAAGAAAGTTTACCCCATCTTAGTGAATGGGGTAAAATTTTCTGGTGTCAACAGGTGCAAGTCAGCTAGACTTGATGGCTCTCATATGAACAGCTATTCTAGGATAATGGCTTGCAGTAGGTGTTATTACAATGCTTTGCCACTAGATAGCAGCAGTTAGCCTTCAGCCAACTGCTAATCCAGGAAAAAGCTGCAGGCAGATAATACTTATGTTAGTGTACTCTTATCCCTGATTTTTTCCTTGTATAATTGTACAGCAGAGTCATCTAAATTACCTGGCATAAACACGTTATTTGTGTAAGCCAGGTTGCTACTGAGGCCTTAAATTGGTAGATCCAGTGGAATGTAAGATGCAGAACTTCAGAAAAATCAGAAAAGGGGACTTTATCCAGCTAGAAGTATGAATGCTCTGGCAAAAGATCAGAAGCAAGTATTACAGTACAGAATTTTACCTTTCACAGGGGCAAGAGAAGGTCTCAAATTGTCTAAATGATGGAAAAAGATCTTGTCACTTGTGGAACCAGGTGGGACAGACATTCCAGCAGTCTCTCCATTGATTCGGCTTCGCACTCGCTTTGGAGGGTGTGGTTTCTTGAAGAGCTGTAGTGCAGCAGATCAAGGGTAATGGATCACTGTATATTTTCAACACCAATGGCTTTTTAAAATTTACCAACAGTATCACATTTACTTTTAAAACAATGCTACAAGTTAGCAGCTATTCATGCAATTCCTCTGGTGATGTTTACTCTGTATGATTTGGGAGAAAAATATTAAACCAGAATTAGAAGACAATAACCTAAGCATTTTACAACAGGGTAGAACTTTTAAAAAACGAAGAGTAGGGTGCTGCAATTTTATCTGAGATCAATCAGGAGCTTCTTTTTCACCTTGAACAAGTCACTAATGCTGTTCTAACCTCATTATCGTATCTTATAATCACTGTAAAAATGAGAATAAATAGAAAACAAAACAAGAATGTGTCTGCTCTCCATTGGTGCCCCAGGATAAAATAGGTTAATATTCATTTACTCCTCACTGGGATAACCTGGATTTGACATATGTGGAATGGAGAAGAAAAGTCTGTCTACAGTTGGTGGTTGCTGAAAGCAGCTTCTTTGATGCTCTAGCCTGCATTCTGGCACAAGTATAACCTGACTGCAGTTCAAATTCTCTCCATAAAGTTTGCAACCTTTCAGTGAATTTCGCTATGTTGTAAATGAGTTAAGAGCAATGCACTATTTCTTAAAAAAATCTTTAAATTGGCAGCTATTAACACATGACAATTTGGTGATGAGAAGACCAAATGAATTTAAATGTTTGAGTAATGCACACTTAATAATCTAAAATACAAAACCAATAAGCTATATATATTTATCCAGAAACAGCAGACCACAATCATGGTATAATGTTATGAGGAGGTAGGGAATTGGACCACATATGGCAGAGATGAACATATCCTGGCTCACAGCTTTCTCCATGGGATAATGTCAGGGAATTTTCAGTGTTTATTACTGTCTCTCCATCCTGGTATTTTCAGCATTGTTAAGCAATCAGACCACACATGAAAATATAAGAAGTGAAAACATAACCTAAACACAAAATCATTATAAATACTCAAGTCAAATGTTTCATTTAAATATATCTTATTTCCACCATGACTATAATCTTGTAAGCTTGTGTTTAAAATACTGAAAGGGGGAGTGAGGTTTAGAGGTTGAAAGGAAACGAGCAGCTACTTACAAAACAGCTCTTTGAGTCAGTGTGTCATTTGCACCTTATGCTGCAAGTTTGCATGCATGCCACACACTTGGGGTCAGAGACTTTATGCCTAGTGGTACTCATTCAGCCTTCATTGTGCCCTTAATGTGCCCTTCTCATTCAGCCTTCCTGTGACCTTATTGTGCTTTGCACCCAGGATATAAAAGTGGTAGAGTAGTGTGCCTACCGTACCTCAGACTGCCATGTGTGCAAGAGGAGAGGGCAGAAGATGGGTCGCAGAATGTGCATGTGAAAAATAACACATCTCAAAAGGACTCCAATTAAGCTAGTTCTCATTCCCCTTCAAGATACTACCCATATGCATACTTCACAGGTAACAACTTCAAAATAAATGTAACCTGACTATTTGGAAACAAGAGTTAAGTCTCAGGGGGACATCCTGATAATGCCCACTTTGTTGAACATACAGCCTATCATGTGAAGGACTGAGAAACTGTTTCCACATTCATAAGATAGTGTGCAAAGCCCCAGGTGGCCACTTGACAGATGTCTGGGGTAGAAAATTTTTTAGTGTTTCGACTGACATGGTCTGAATTGTGCAACTGGCCAAAATGTTATGAACCAGTGAGAAGCAGAACTGCTCTAGCTCAAGAATAACCCAACATTTAAGCTGTAAAGTGAAAGATGCTGTCCAGAGATAAACTAGATATCTGGGAGCAAAAGGCAAGGATATGAAATACCTAGATGCAAGATGCACAGCATCCAGAACCAGTCGTCTCAGCTGAGTTACGTAAGACTTCATTAAGAATCCTGGGAACCTCAGGATAGGTATGCAATCAACTCCTTGTCCCCAAGATCAACATAGCATGAGGGAGGGACTGAAAGCTTAGATATCTTTTGAGATAGGACTTCTAGCACTTTTTCTATAGTTTGTGTTGTGAACAGGTCTGCTTGAGAAATGGCAGTCTAAAAAGATACTTTGAAGGATGGAGTCCTTGATGGACTGGAGATTTGAAAAAGAGCAGCTGCTTAGGCCATCTATGTGGATCTGTTGAGGGCAACAGCATTTAACTGGTTTCCAATCGAATAAATCAGTTTGTGTAATTTGTCTCCCTACCCTGGATGTCTCAACAGGGGAGTATTATGTAGGAGTAGGGAGGTAATATGCTGGTGTTTGGTACTGGTGCAGCCTCTGTGTCCGGTACTGGTGTCCACAGATCAAGGAACTTGTTGATATATTGAAGAGAGTTCAAGGAGGGCTCACAAGAACAATTAAAAGATGGGGGGAAATTCTTTACAGTCAAAGATTCCAGTGGCTTGATCTGTCTGGCTTGTCAAAGGGAAGTTTAAGGGATGATTCATTCACCTATGTGGTGAACAGAAAAGTCATGAAGGGCACTTGAATTCAGTTGAGAAAGTTGAAGCTTGCACTTTATTTCTAGTCTGAATCTGTCTAATTTTTCACTAGTGAAGCTGATTAACCATTGGAACAGGTTACCTCAGGTTACAACAGGGTTGTGGTAGATTCTTGAACCCTATGTTTACCTCAAGGTTGGCTGTTCAGAGAGGCTCTATTTTTGAAATAAGAATTCATTCCTAAATGTATCCTGGCATTTGGAACAATATACAGTATCTAATACCAGACTGAACGCTCAGTATTCACATCGTTTAGGAGCAATTCAGTCACTACCGGTGCATGAGTAAGGGTAAGCTTTTTGAGAGAATTATCATGGCGCATATCCATGAGGGGCCACCAGGGGAGATTATGCTTAGGAGCATCCAACACAGGTTCATTAGAGGCAGGTCCTGTCAGACCAACCTGGTGGCCTTCTATGACCAGATCACCAAATCCTTAGATGCAGGGGTAGCAGTGGACGTAGTCTTTCTGGACTTTAGGAAGGCCTTCAACACTGTCTCTCACCCCATTCTCATTAAAAAAAACTAGGGGACTGTAGCGTCGACAACTACACAGTCAAATGGGTCACTATTTGACTGGAGGGCTGCACCCAGAGAGTGGTGGTGAACGGGTCATTTTCTGCCTGGAGGGATATGGGCAGTGGGTCTGCAATTGGACCTAGACAGGTTACAGGGGTGGGCGGATGAGAACAGGATGGGTTTCGACACTGATGAGTGCAAGGTGATGCACCTGGGGAGGAAGAACCAGCACCATACCTACAGGCTGGGGAACTCCCTTCTCGTCAGTGCAGAGGCAGAAAAAGATCTTGGAGTCGTCATTGATGCCAAGATGAACGTGGGCCGGCAGTGTGGGGAAGCGGTCAGGAAGGCCAACTGCACCTTGTCATGCATCCACAGATGCATCTTGAGCAGGTCCAAGGAGGTGAACCTCCCCCTCTATGTGACACTGGTGAAGCTGCAGTTGGAGTACTGAGTCCAGGTCTGGGCGCCACACTTCATGAGGGATGTGGATAAAATGAAGAGGGTCCAAAGGAGGGTCACTTGCATGATCATGGGGCTGTCCTAGCTGCACTGTCAGGGTGGCTAGGATCTGGAACCAACTTCCAAGCAAAGTGGTGCTGGCTCCTACCTTGGGGGTCTTTAAGAGGAGGCTGGATAAACACCTTGCTGGGGTCGTTTGACCCCAGTACTTTTTCCTGCCATGGCAGGGGGTTGGACTTGATGATCTGCTCAGGTCTCTTCTGACCCTACTGACTATGAAACTATAAAATAGGTGCATCAAGGAACAGCAGATTTAATATCTGATGCACAGAGGGGAAACAAACATGCTCTATCATGTTTACTGATATATAACATAAGCATGGAACAGGCTGTATCAACTCTTTCCAACATGGACTGCAGGGAGGATCTGCTGGCCTTGTTGATAGCCCTGATATATAACGTATGAATATGCACCTGTGCTTCTCATTCAGAACACAAACTTTGGATTTGCAAGTCATACACATGTGCCCTAGACCAGCAATGAAACATCTAACACTGTAGTTCGATAGAGCAGCGGTTTTCAACCTTATTAGACTCAAGGCACCCCTTTGAAAATGCCAGCTCTGAGCTTTCACCCATTTTTTGTCAACACAAAAATAATAGAACAATTCTTCTGATGCAAAGCACTCAGAAAAACTGCAACAGATCAGAAGTTTTTTGACACTCTGGATTCCTATTTGAAATCTCTGGATTTATCTTGTGAATTAGGTATGGGAACACATACACACAGTAGGGAGAGCAAGTATTTGCTATCATGACAAAACTGGCCAACAGGAATGAGACTGGGTTGGTTAGACTGACTGGGCAGGTTAGGTTATGACAGATGTCACTATCATGAGCACATCATGTTGAAGTCCCTCAAGACTGCTGACAGGCTAAAGGACAAAACCTTGTTCTGACAGCGATTTGTAACCTAGCATGCACCTCTTAATTTCTGTGAGGTGATATAACAGATGTGAAAGCAGCAAGCACCTTGGAGGTCAAGTGTTCCTTCATTTCTAGGAGTCAGGACTCAAGTGGAAGCTTATCCATGTGGGAAGAGGGCTTGATAATTAGTGACCTTGAGCTGCAGGATCACTGAAGAATATACCTTTGAGCTCCTTGTCTTCTGGAGTAGTTTTGTTCTGGTCTGATTTTTTAACAGCTGCTGTCTCTTCTAGGGGACAGGAATTAATAATCTGTCCTCTGCAAGGTTTTTGGTTGTAGCTGTGCTGGTCTAAAGACATAGGCAGGCAAGGTTCTTTGAGTGACATATTTTATTAGACCAATGGAGTAGCTGGAAAAGACGTTTTAGGTGAGCTTTCGGGTGCAGTCACCCTTCTTCAGGCATAGGGAGTCTCTGCTGGTCTTAGAGAATGACAGAAGGTCCAAGGAATGACAGAAGCTAAAAGTATGACAGGATGGCAGTGAGAATGTAAATAGGTAGAAATTAGAAAGACAAAAGGTAAAACAGGCAAGGGGCAAAAAGGCCAAAGGATGATAGCAGTGACAGAATACAAGGTAGAAAGAAGCCGTCAGTGAAAAAAGAATTGGTAGGAGATCAGGAAAACAGGAACAACGAATGCAGAAAGCGTGACAAATGTCAGTGAAAATATAAATAAGGTAGAAATTAGAAAAACCAAAACAGGGAAGAGAGGGGTAAGAAAGCAGGGGCAAAAAGGCCAAAGGGAAACACTACAGTGATAATAGTACAAGGTATAAAAGAGAGGCTCTCAAAGAAAAAGGAAATGGTTGGAAATCAGGAAGACAAAAGGCAGAAAACTAGGGGATAAGGGAAGAAAAGGTGTGGGGAAAAAGAAGAATATAAGAGGTTAGGGTCAGGGAGGTACCTGATGAATCAGATGTCAGGCAGGTTGTAATACGTCCAATAAATCCAATGTCTATATTGAGTCCCAATTTTTTGTATCCAGTAGATTTATGAAGTGAAGTTTGCAGGTTTGTTTAAGAAAGGAGTCTCAGACCAGCAAAGACTCCCTATGGCTGAAGAAGGGTGACTGTGCCCAAAAGCTTGCCTAAAACTTTTTTTCCAGCTGCTCAGTTAGTCTAATAAAAGATACCACTCAAAGAACCTCGCCTGTCCTCTGCAAAGCATTTTTAATTTCTTATCCACTACACTGAGGTGACAGTTGTTGTGGGCACAGCTTGCCAGGCCAACTGGGCAGGATCTACTACTGCCTTGTTTATGGGTATGGCCACGCTGAGACTGAGCAAAGAATATCCATCATTTTGCATTATCCTGGGGTTCTGAGCTCTTCCATGAAATCTGAAGAGCATTTGTCACTCTTCTTGGAGTTGGAAATCTCTTCCTAAAGAAGTTTCTTGTGGGGGCTGTACCCTACCTCCTAGCTCCTCCCAGAGCTTTACTTGAGAACTTTTTTGATTTCACATCAGTAGGGCTGACTGTTTTTGTGTCAGGGAGACATCTGAAAGTATGTCAAGAGGAACTTGGGGAGCTGTAACAGGAAACCCTAGCCCTGTCACCAGCCCGGTCAGCCCCTTTAGGGCCAGAACTTTCTGGGCACAGAGGGCCAGCAAGGAGGGGGTTAAATGCTGAGCCTGGCCAGCTAGTCCGCTGACTGGCAGGACTATAAAATCCCTGGGCAGAGCGGCAGTAGCACCAGCAGCAAAAGGGGAAGGAGTGTGTCCCAGAGCTCTATGGAGACGCTTGGCAAGCGGTCCAAAGGCTGGAGGAGGGAAACTGAAAGACCCTGGAGGGATGGCAGCAACCCCAGAAGAAAGACCGTAGCTGATGGTGGGGAGCCAAAGCACAAACCCTGCGTAAATGTAAGCTGGCATGTTGCCTTCTTTAATCACTTTTTTTGGGTGGCAGTTATTGTACATGTACAGGACTCTGCATATTTCTTTTTTTACTGAATAACACCGGTGGTTTGGGCAAGGCTGTTAGGGGAAGGAGGCAGCCTCATTTTTGGGGTCCACTACAGAGTGGGGACCCTGGCGCCAGTGAGGTTGCAGCTTTTGGGGGCACAGACCCCGGCGCCAGTGAGGGTGCGGCTTTTGGGATACATAGACCCTGGGGCCAGCGAGGGCTCAAGGTTTTTGGGGTGCACTGACCTCAGCACCTGAAGGTGTGATCTTAAAAAGCCGGGGAAATCTGGTGCACCTGAGGTGCAATTCTGTTTAATTTTTTTTTGGACTGGGATAGTACAAATTTGGGGTCATGCCCCGGCTTTGAACTGGTGACCCCCTGGCTGTGGGGCTGGTGGCGGGGCCTCTGGGCCAGCTCCAGATTGAAGGAGGAAAGGGGGCAACAAGCCTCAAGACACCAGAAAAGGGTAGAGCCTTGGAGTCAAACCCTGTTTGGTGGGTTTAGATGGGGAGGACTAGCTAGAGAAAGTCTGGAGTCAAGGCCCATGGAGGCGAAAGGCCCCAACATACAAAATACGATAGGTAGTCTCCCATTTACAAGACTATAAACATAAAAATTTCCATCAAGACGTGGCAGGTGAGTAGAGAGCCCTTAAAGAGGACTCCAAGGGCACCCCACCAGTAAGGCATAGATTAACTGGGAAGGGCAATTTGTTACAGGAGCCAAAGTTGGTCTCATCAATTTTCCCAAGAGGGTGTCTCCCTGGGATTGCAGGTTTGGGCAGTAGAGAGCTTTCAGAGAGATAATCTGCTTGCTGTGGAGTTTCGCAGATATGT
The DNA here is from genome assembly GCF_052110815.1 of Crocodylus siamensis. Classification (NCBI taxonomy): domain Eukaryota; kingdom Metazoa; phylum Chordata; order Crocodylia; family Crocodylidae; genus Crocodylus; species Crocodylus siamensis. The sequence continues at coordinate 142,735,838 of NC_143396.1, forward strand.
CAGTTAGGGTGTCCAATATCCACTGGGATCACCCACTCACATGATGTACAGTGCTCGAATCTGGCTGACTTAGAGGATGTCTTCCAGGGTCAAAGAATTACAGGTAACAGGGAAAACTCACTTTACTGATTGTCACAGGAGCACCGAGGTGCTCTGTGCCTTAAGTAAAGGAAATAAGGAGAGCCGCCAATCAATGGGGCAGCTCAGGTGCCGGTTGCCGTGGCAACCAGGTGGGTCAGGTAGCCAGAAGGGGGCAGGGCTAGGCCTTTATAAACAGCCCGGGCTGGAGCCTGGCGAGCAGTTCCCCTCTGGCAGCCGCAGCTCTGCGGCAGAGCTGAGCAGCAGAGTCAATGGTGGCAGTTTGACTGGCTGCAATGATGTAAGGGGAGAGAGAGAGAGCCCTGACAGACGTATGGGTGAGAGTCAGCATTGTGTGGGGTTTGTATTATAAGCCTGGCACGTGTGTTATGTCGTGGCCAGCTGGCTGACTCTTTGGTTTACTTATGGTTACACCGGAGGACCGGGTGAAGCTGTAGGGGTGAGAGGAGGCCTTACGGGGACTCCCCAGTACCTTGGGGGGTTCCCAATGCCCAGTGGGGGGCACAGCGAGCAGTGCCTCAGGGGCACAGTGTGCCAAGTGCCGCATAGGTGCTCGGCATGGCCGCGAAAGGACGCTTAGATCCTACAGGGGGCGAGGAAGCGCGGCATAGACCCCAGAGGTGGCGAGGAGGCACGGGGAGTGCAATGCAGGCCGCAGAGGGGGTGAGGATGCGCAGGAGGTGCAGCACGAGCGCAGGGAAGCGTGGCTTAGGCCCCCGAGAGGGGGCGACAGGCCCTAGGCGGGCCACATACTATATCAAGCCACCCCAAGGCAGGTGGCTTGTATCACTGACAGGAACCCAAGACAGGTGCAGGCCAAGGAGTGTTCCAGAGGGCTTCTGCAGCAACAGGGGAGCCCAAGGAACCAGTGGGGCCAGGTAAGGCTCCGGCCGCCTGAGCCTAACGGGACACACTTAATGTGAGGATCATCATTGACAGGATTCAGAAGGGGCCAGGTAGGGCTTAGGCCGCCTGAGCCCAGTTGATGTAAAGAGCTAACCCAGGTAGGGGGGCCAAGCCCAGGAGCACCAGAGAAGGGGCGCTGGTTGCGGGTTAAGCCCAGGGACGCCAGAGAAGGGGCACTGGTTGCGGGTTAAGCCCAGGGACGCCAGAGAAGGGGCGCTGGTTGCGGGTTAAGCCCAGGGACGCCAGAGAAAGGGCGTTGGAGGTGGGCCAGCCCAGGGGGCACCAGGTAGGGTGCAGAAGGTTAAGGACCAGACAACATCCAGGAAGAGCTGCGAGGCTTGGGGCGTGCTACAGGGGAGGTAGGAGGCACGTACTGCCCATAAGGCTGGGGTGAGAGCACCCCGTTTGGAACGGAGGTAATACCAGCGCGGTGTCATAGGTGCAAGTAGGCAGGCTCCCATACTGAACCTAAGATCAAAGATGTGGCGGGCGAGTTGAGGGTGCTGGATTGCCTAATTGACATGGCAGGGGGCACTAGCGAGTACATGGCCGCTCGCAGGTTCCCGCTCCGTGACACTGACCTAATTGAAGTTCAAGGAGCTTAGAGTTTCTTCCAATTGGTATTCAACTAGTAGTAGTCATAAATTGAGAGGTGGTTAGGTAAGCTGAGGTATATTCTGGCCCTTTTTTACCCTCAGTGTACAGTGCGAGGGGTGGCATATCCCAGATGGGTACTGCTGGCCAAAAACTCTGAGCTCAAATGGAGATGGCTTATATGTGCCTACACTGGAACACAGGTATATATGTATACAGAAAACTACTTGCAGGAGAACTATTATTTATTTACTGAACTGGTTTCATTTCATTCATTAGACAACCACTACTATTTCAAAATCCTTCCTGGGACAGTTTTCCAAGTAAGGTGAGGCCTATGGAGCTGGGATCCCCCTCCCCCTGGCATTTCATTTTGCACATTTTGGTGCATCTTCTTTTCTTTCTTTTTTTTAAACAAACTTTAAAATACTGAGTCCTTAAATGTTACCATTTCAAGTCTCTTCGTGAAGACAAACTAAACCTTACATTATAAAATCAGGTCGAATTAGTAGAGAAGATGAGAAGGAGGAAAGGAAGTGATTCATGGAGGTTGGAAAGAGTAGGTCACTAGACTAATTTCCAAGAAAACAGTTTGAGGGCACCTAGGGCCTACTTGGAATTGGGTGATTATCAGGGAGACTGTCACAAAGCTGTGTGCCTTCCATAACTTCAGGATAGAATCCAAATTTCTTGATGATTACTCAAACTCTGCAAGTTTAAGGTACCTTTATGTACTACTGTATCGACAACAGGGTTTGCTGGGCTAATTTTGAAAATTCTATCATGGAGACAAATGACCACATATTGGAGTAATTTATCCCATTGGCAATGTATTTATGATTCGTGTTGGGATGGTCCTCAGTTTAAATGTAAGGATTACCTGTTCATACAAGTTGCACCCCACATGATAAGGAGAGAAGGAAACTTTCGAGAAGCATCTATTGCAACATGACAAAACTAACTCCTTTTATCTGGGGAAATACAATAAACTTTTCTTTAAAATACTAAATAATTTAGTAAAAGCTTTCAAAGAAAATGTTAACATCTTTCAAGCTTCCATAAGTTTAAATTGTACCTAAAATCTGCCATTTCCTTTCTGTCTAGTAACTTATGCTTGCTTGGCAGAACCAAAGTTTGTAAAACAAATATTTACATTTACAGTTTTTTTTCAACGGTGATAGTACAAAAATGACTGGGAAAGTGTCAAAGCACCTTAGCAACCTAGCAAAAAATGGAAAACAACACAACCCTAACTAATCCTGCTGCAAGAAAACTGTCAAAGTTAAACACCCCAGGCACCATCTTGAAGTTGCACTGTATCACACTGATAAAACAAGGAAGACTTTATAAAGCGCTGTACTTTACAGCAACACAGGCATTTTGATTACTGAAGTTTGTTAGATTTGTCATTTTTATTTTAGGAGAGTAAGGAGAAGAGAAGAAACGCAAAGTCTTTTGAACCAAACTCCAAGAATGCTGATCATATTTACCCACATACCATATACACACTTGACCCAAAATCAGCTCTCCCAAACTGCATGTCTTAAGTGGGGAAGATGATGTTTCTTTGCAATGCATGGAGAGGATGTCGGTTCTTTCTGGTCCAAAAAACAGAAGAACTGGAGTCCATCGATAACCCTTTCAGAGCTCCTAAAGAACCTGCAGTAGCTATTGGCTGAGCACTGTAGCTTGTGCCTGAAGCAGCAACTGAGCTGGCTCAGGGCAAGTGAGCTGTTGCATGTAGTCTGTGGTATCCTGATGAGGCTTGTGATGTGGAAACAATATTTTATTATCTACAGGAAGTTATATAAAGAACTATTGGCCATATATAGGAGAAATAGTCTTGTTACTGCCCTTGCGAAGGTCTGGGGCCTACCCTGGATGCTGTCCTGCCACTCCACAAGCCTCATCAGTCCATGTTTCCAGGAGGACTTACTGTCATACAATCAGCCACAACTCTAGAACATTTTTATTTTCTACTTTCTGCCTTTCAAAAACAAAATACATATCTGATCTGGGGGCATATGGTACTTAGGACTTTCCCCAACTAGATCATCCCAGCCAAGGCTCTGTCTAGCCAGACTTTAAAAACCTCCAAGGATGGAGAGTGTACAACCTCTCTGCGTAGACTGTTCCAGTATTTTACTACCCTCTTAGTGAGAGACGTTTTCCTAAAATCTAACCTAAACTTCCCTTGGCACAACTTGAGAATATTGCTCCTTGTTCTGTCATCTGTCACCACTGAGAACATTCCAACTCCATCCTCTCTGGAACCACCCTCCAGGTAGGTGAAGGCTGTTATTAAATCGGCCCTGCCTCCCTCAATCTTCTAGTCTCCAAACTAAATAAGCCCAGTTCCCTCAGCCTCTCCTCAGGAGTCACATGCCCCAGGTCCCTGTGACAGGCCAGTAGGGGGTGCTCCTGTGTTGAGCCACCCACCTCACTACGCCTGACCACCTTCCAGGCTCCGAGTGCCTCCCTAGGGGCGCCTTGCATCCAGCTGACCCCCTTCCTGGAGCACACGCACTAGCCTGGGGGTAACGCAAGCTGCCACCACCCCAAAAAGGGACTCTCTAGGCCCTGTGTCCTCAGGGAAACACAGGCCCAATAGTCCAATGGGTGCTCAACCCAGTACAAGCACTTGGGGCACTTCCCAAGTTGGGGGCCAAAAAGGAAAGTCTCCCTTAGTCTGCAGACCTAAGGGGCCTCTTAGGCATAATTTAGACCAACCCCTCAATAAGTTTCCTACACCAGTCACAAAGGAGAACTTTATTGATTACAAGGGGCAGGGTGAAAATAGGGTACAAGATAGAACAATATCATAGAAATCCCATAGAGCAAAACACTCTGGCTGAGGTAGCCTTTTGATCATGCATCTGAGTTACTGCCAGCTAGATATCTAAATCAGATCTTGAGTAGCTTATTCACAAGCATCATCCAGAGGCTGTTGGAGATTCCCTTTGGAGGCAGGCTGTTCCTAGCTCATGACTTATGGGGGAGAGAGCCAGTTTCAGATGGTAAACTCCTCTCTAAGTCTGAGTCCCCCGCATGGCTGCTGCCCCCTCCTCCCAGGCAGTCTTAACTTATATAGCCCCTGTGACCTCATTCACCTGGGCCAATGGAGGCCAGCACCTGTTGGCTGCTGGCCAATCAATTTGAAATACATCACTAGTTGCCAGCCAGACTCTAGCCCACCAGGTAGAAGCCCCTCACCCAGGTAGCTGATACCAGTCACGTAGGCAGAGGGAGCAGGTTTCTCCCCTCCCTCAGGAATGTAGCCAGCTCAGGTTACCTAAAGAGATAGGGTAAAAGTGTGTCTCCTCTGCTGGGCCCATCCTAATTAAATTGTTACAGGGCAGAGATTTTGGGGAAAGACAAAGGTGGCTTCCCACCACAGTCCCTCACCATTTTCACTGCCCTCTGCTGGACTTTCTTCAATGTGTCCACATCCTTTCTATAGTGGAGGGACCAAAAACTGGACATAATACTCCAGATGTGGCCTCACCAGTGCCAGACAGAGGGGAAGAATCATTTCCCTCGATCTATTGGCAATGCTTCTACTAATGCAGCCCAGTATGCTGTTAGCCTTCTTGGCAACAAGAGCACACTTATGGCTCATATTAAGCTTATTGTCCATTGTAATGCCCAGGTCCTTTTCTGCAAAGCTGCTGCTTAGTCATTTGGTCCCTAGCCTGTAACCGGTGCATGGGACTGTTTCATCCTAAGTGCAGGACTTTGCACTTGTCCTTATTGAACTTCATGAGACTTCTTTGGTCCAATCCTAGACTTTGGTGAGGTCTCTCTGAATCCTACCCCTACCTTCCAGCATACCTTCTATTCCCCAGATCCTGGTGTCATCTGCAAACTTGCTGAGGGTGCAATCCACCCCATTTTCCAAGTCACTAATGGAAGATATTGAACAAAACCAGCCACAGGGCCCTTTACTTGATACTGGCTGCCAACAAGACATTGAACTATTGATTAATACCCTTTGAACCTGACAATTTAGCTAGTTTGAGTCCATTCATTCAAAGCATATTCCTTAGCTCACTTGCAAGAATGTTGTGAGACTGTATCAAATGTCTTGCTAAAATCAAGGTACATCATGTTCACTGCTCTCCCTGCATCCACAGAGCTAATCATCTCACTTGTAGAAATAAACTTATGAATCCCAAAGGCACCATTCAATGCCACAGGTAAAATGAACAGACGTGCATTAAATACCTTATATATTTTGATGCAAGACAGCAGTTCCAGTCAAAACACTTGGATCTGGACATGTTGCAAATAGTTGCAATAAGTTAAAGAACATCCTTACCTGTTTGGGTATCTGTCCAAAATTATTAATGAATCCTATCGTAGCTGTCTCTTTTAATGGGTCATTTATGTTGTATATGTCCACTTGCCCCTCATAAAAGAGATGATGGAAGACGTTTACAGCTTCTACTGCAGCAGGGCCTTGCTGTTTATACCCAAAGATTAAGTCAATCCATTCATGCAGGTGAGCACTCACAAAATCACATTCCAAAGCCTGTAATTCAGATATATACATTAAAAGTGAGCAGGTCAGTCACTGACTGAATCCATTACCTGACTGATGGATAAAAAATCACAGAATATAGGTGACCTGTTTAAGTGAAAATTGGCACAAATGTCCTCTCCGTTGCTGCCTCAGCCTACGGTTACCAGAGAGAAGCAGCCACTTGTTTGACAGCCCATGGAAACAACAAGGTATCTCTCACAGGCAAACAGAATGGTCATTATAAAATGACTGCATGTAGATCACATTGAATTTGCTAGATTTGGGTTTAAGTCCAAATAACCTTTCCATAGCTGCTGTTAAAATGACCATTACCTCACGATGAACTCTGATAAATTCACGAGGATCTCCCTTTGCCCATGGGGGCAGTATCACATCTCCAAGCTTGGTGCCATTTTGCTTGCAACCTGCAAAATACATTGAACTTTTTAAATCTAGAAATGCAGTGTCTCAACACCACCACTTCCACAACAAAAAAAAACAAACAAAGCCCCCCACCCCCAACAGCTGCAATGGCTCACTGTTTAAAGGGTGATTTTTCAAGAGCCTTTAAAGACAATTATACCAATACTTGGTTCTAAGATGAAGCATTATTTTCCCCATAATGAATGAGGGGCAACTTGCCTTGGAATTGAGTAAGTAGCGTAATGTAGCATATCCTGGTATGTATTTACAAATATGGGGTTACCTGTGAGAATAACCGAACAGTTTGCAACAGGCTTGATTCTGACACACCCCCACCACCTTGCTTAATTCGAGAAGTGCTACAAAGCTCTATCCTAAGTTCATGGGGTTGTAAGTGCTATTAAACATCAATTAAGATTACAGAACTGGACCTTCAATCTTTTTCTTACTTGGGTTTTAATTTTATTAGAAAGACAATATAAAAGGATACAAACAAGACTTTCAGGCATAAGCTAACCTTCAATAGATGTTAAAAAGGAACTCTGCCAATGATTACTCTATTAGAGTTTCTTAAGCCTACTTGCAAAGCCTTAGGAACTGGCTACTGTCAAACTAAATGGACCATACATCTAGACAGATATAACAGTTACTACGTTTCTGTGCATGAATTTGGGATTGGAGAATTTCCCAAGAACCTGGAAGCCTGAACAAAGGGGTTTTTTTTACTTCAGCCAGTCTGATATTTTAAAAAGATAGGAGGATTTGTCAGCTCTGCTATTACTATTTAGTTTGCCACGTAAGTTCCAGGAAAAAAAGATGATTCAATGCTGTAGCGACAAATATCAAGCTATTGCAAAACAGACACCCTAACACTTATGTCAGTTTTGTCTCTTTCAGAGACAAACCCACCAACCGTTTAGTTCTATTTTACTGCAGCTGAATAAAAAAAAAATAGTGGAAGATTAATGGTCATCACTGAATAAAATCTTCAGATAAATCTTATAAAATTATTTCTAAAAGTCACCACAGTTAAATGCATATACAAGGCTGAAAAATAAAACACAGCATGTGTAGACAATAGGCTCTACTGCTGAAACAGCTGTTAACAATTATTGATTATGCGGCAAAAAATAAAAATATACTTTATAGAAATTCTATTAAAGCATAATTTAATGAATGTTACAATCAGTTTTAAACAAAATGCTTCCTTTGAAAATACAGTTTCTACTTAAGCTGTTTAAAATGAGTATTCAGCATTTCAGAATCTTGCTTTAGTCTTCTAAAAGAAAACCATCAAAAGGTTTAAGCTTATTGTGGAACTACAGTTTCTGTATCCTGAACCATTCAGGTTTTCCAATACAGCATGGCATAAATATACAGCAGTGGGGTATACAAACTTCAGTAATAATAATAATAAAAAATTAGGGATTACCTCTCATCAGCCAGTTGCCATTTTTTGCACTGTAAAATAAATCATTACGCACATTTCGCTAAATGTTTATGTCTGACTGACTTGTACTGTTTTCACATCCACAATAAAATACTATCAGTTGCTTTTGCCTACCCAGATCAAAGTTATTGGAATTGAGCAGGAACTCCGGGAGGTAAAAGAATTCTGGGATGAGCTCCTTTACATCTGCCATGTTGTGCTTTGATGCTGAATACCAGGCTTCACGCACACTGTGAAACATTCTATCAGCCAGGTCAAAGTGGCCACCCTGTGGAATGAAATGAAAAGCATCTTTATATTAGAACATCTCTCAGCATAGCACATTTGGCCAAGATCTATAAAAGCATAGTGGAAACTGATTAGCCATTTCATTTTATTATTGAAATGGTAAACACAATTCTTTCTTCAACAAAAGGGGCTTTTAAGTTACGCCTTCCTCTAGAAGTGGCTTATAATTAAAAAAATATTTTTGTAATAATGAGGAATAGAAAGCATTGAAACATACATTGATGGAACTTTTTAAAGAACAGTATTCTAGCCCTATTCCAAATATTAGCCTTTTTGGTTGAAATGCTGTCCCAAAGAAAATAAATGTTCTCACCCAATGGTTTCCAGCTAAGACAATATTTAAAATTTAGCACTGTGAACCCAATTAATTCTCAAGCTGTCAAAAAATTCCAGACTACAGAAATGTTTGGTTAATATTACACTTATTACTAAATTAGCTCTTTAACTGACACATCAGTTTAACAGATTAATCCTTCAACACTTGAAAAAATCACAGAGAAACTGATGCACACTATCATCAACAGACAAGCAAAGCAGACTTTGGGACTATCATCAATAGACGAACAAAGCAGACTTTGGGACACCAGTTCACTGTAAAAAGTTGTTTTGTGTCTGCTGAGGTTTGGTGCCACAGACATTTTTGAGATGCTTGTTTTCCATTTGAGGAACGGCATATCCTGCCCATAACAGCTCTGCTTCTCTGGAACACTAATAATGACCAACAAGAATATTATGCAACTATAGTTTTTTTTTTTCCTCTGACAAGAACTTGGTGAGAATAAAGTTACTTGATTAATCACATTTCTACTTCAAATTTAAAACAGGCAAGAAACAGGGAAAAAATTAGTTTTACAATATACCTGTAACCTTAAGAATATCTGTGTAAAGGGCTCCATTCGGACAAGATAGGAAGCCACTATCATGGCAGATGAATAATGAGTCCCATAATGATATGCTGGAGTTTCTCCTGTTGAAGAAAGGCATAAGTCATAAATGAAGAGGAAATAAAGAGGAAATGCTGATGGTAAAATCTACGCTAAATTAAAAATGTAATAAGTTTAAGAGATGACAGGCAGGGATAAGTGTTGTGCTCTGAGCACATCTGGAGTTGGTCCTAATAGCTTTCACATTTGTGGAACTATTCAAACTTTATGAAGTGAAATTGCAGCCACTTAAATTTTTGGCAGCAATCCTCTCCTTATCACTCAGTAGTCTTTTGCCCAGAAATACATTTAGTAATTACTACTGAAACATTCCAAAACAGACTTGCTGAAGGAGCACTTTCACTTTTAACCTCTTCTGTAATGGAAGATTTGGGCTCCATGCCCAAATATTTCTCAGATCTGTTGACTACACATTTTGGAGAGACTTTAGTTTAAACTGTCTAAAACAAGTAACCATCTATATAAATATATTCATACAGCTGTGGTGGGATGTTGAAGGGTGCAATTCTTTGCACTTGCTGGTGTCAGGCAGCACAATAATTTTACAGCAAGTTTTAAAACTTCAGTGACCTACTAACATAAGAGGTAAACATGCATTTGAAGCCTTGGGCCATATAGTAAAAGCATATAATTGTGAAAGCATGTTGCATCACAGCAGCTTTGGCTCATGCACAGACTCCACTCTTAGCATTGAATAATTTCTTTCTGTTGTTGAATTCCATTAATAAATTGTTATATAACGTGAAAGATTTTTTACCACATTTATTGTGCTCTTCACATGAAAGATATGGTGTTTACTTAAATATATACGCTGGGAAGTGGAAAGAAAAGGCTGGAGAAAAGTCTACACAAATAATGTTTTCTATTTCTCAGCACTACTGATTTTATTTCAGCAGATCTCAAACTACACTCTTTGAAGAACACACTAGTCATGTGATGACATTTCATTTGCAGACTACATTAAAACTACTCAAAATATACTGCTTTCCTAATATGTTTTTCCATTCAAGCAAGTGTCATAGTTTTACACAGGAATTATGTGATTGCAAACAGGAGGTAGTCCATTTTTCACGGTGCTTTATATTATGAAAAGGGGGGGTTTTTTTTTCAAATGCTATATTTTATTCTACTATGTTTTATTATTTTTGGCAGCAACCAGGGTTTCTTAATGTAGTATTCTCCATATCCTTGATGGACTGACTCATGTTTCTCTTTTCAAGTACTATCTTTTTAACATTGTTATACAAATACCATAGAAACCCAGTGGGGAAGTGATACATGTGCATGGGTATAGGCATCTACAGAGGGAGAGGATTATACCTTCCAGTCTTGGGGCAGATGGGCTGGCCTCACATTACAGCAGCAGCAAGTTACAAAAACCTTAACTTAGGGCTGTAGCTATGATGGTTCCTATATAGCAGTGCATACCAGACAACAGCTGGGGCCCAGAGATAACCAAGCCTTTGACATCCTCTGATGCCAGGAGGATTATATGCCAGTACTGCCTGTCAGGAGACCTTCTATGCCAGGGGCATTCCTCAGTGGGGGCCTTGCATCTATTTTATGGCTTCTTTTAAAAATGGAATGAAGCATTCATATCACAAACTCATTCTGCCATTTGTGTTCTCCTCATAGGGCGCATCCACACATGAAAGCACCGGCGCTTGCAGCAGCTCAAATAGAAGCGGTGCAAATTTGAGCTGGGGGCTTTTTGCCTCAGCGCATGTGCCTGGACATGCACTTTGTTGTGGAGTAAATTGTGCCACTTGGGGCAAAAAAACCCTGCCTGGCTTCTCCCAGATCTGCAGCCAGCGGGAGCTAGAGCCTGTGGCCAGTAGGGCAGTGCGAAACTTTGGTCGCTGATTTGATTCAGTGTGAATTTCTGAAAAATCTCTTCCAGCCTCCAACCCCCTACTTACCTGACAAGCTGGGTCCAGGACCCTGCACCTTGCAATGCTCCCTGCTTCAGCAGTGGGGTAAGGGTCAGCCATAGATATGCTCTGGCTAGCTCTGTGGTAAACCGACCTGCCCCATTCTTTTCCCCTGGGGTATTGTTTGACCCCTGGATATCCAGGGGTCTAATTTTTCCCCTGAGCTGGAAATTCGCAGCATGGGGAACAGTTTTTGGCTCCTGCACCTGCCTCTTGTAGCATCTCAAAGGGGTTTGAAACACTGCAAGAGGCATGTGTGCACTCATCTGGAAGCACCCATAGGGTTTGGTATACGTCTGTGCAAAAGGTCTGAAGGGAGGTCTTCTAGGAAGAGAAGTAAACCCAGTCACCTGTGCTTTCCAAGTTCTGCACCTGTATAGTCACTTACCATTAGGATCTTCCCAATCTTTGTATCTCTTCTTGTACTGAGCCAGTCTTTCATCTGTCTGTGCTCCCATTGGTTTGGCCAGATTTCTGAATGTCTTTGGATTTGTAAGATCCAGTTCCTTTAAAAATAAAAACTCAGACACATTTGTAAAAGCACTTGGCACCAGTGGGAACATCCTTATGGGCAACATGGTATTGATTTTCTTCCCAGGTCTAATTTTGAAAGCAACAGGAATTATTCAGATCAACCAGTTAGTAAGGCTTCTTTTTTTTTTTTTTTTTAATTCAGTCTGATTTAAGAGGATGCCTTTTATGATATGCTGGCAAGGGATAGGCATTTTGCCTCATTTCCTACAAAAGTACCCTTAACTGCAAGTCATCATGACAGTTCCTCATCTCCATTCTTCAGCTGCCAGCCAATGCAATCTATTCCACAGAATGGCTGCCAAGAGGTATTGTTCAGGCTAACACTAACAATACCGTTTCCATTTACAAAAATCAAATCCATCACATTCACAACCTTGGGGCCAAGAATCCTGGCAGCCTTGACATCATGTCCCAAATAAAAGTGTTTATGGCCTAACATTCACTGGGAACCATTTTGGGGAAATAATGCAGAGATTTATAAGAAACAAATACAAAGCATGACTGCTTTCATGTCTGTGTTAATAATAAGGTTACCATGCAAGACCGTGGTCTAATATTCCCAACCAGTTCTGTATGGGCAGAGGAAGAGCTCTGGAAACTTCAGCAGTTTTGCGCAGGTATCAGAATGAGCCTGCACAAGTCTCACTGTAGAACTTGAGCCTTAAATAGCCCACAGAGTGGAAGGATATATACCATAGCATTGGAAACTGAAATCAATCATTTGGAAAACTGGAAAGGCCTTAGCTTCACTGTGGAAATGTAAACCAGCTGTAACATTATCAAACCTTCAAAATGAACAAATACAACATTAGCTTTACATAGACAGGATGTTACATTTACCTCTGAATCATAGTCTGCAAGGATCCAAGGGAAGACGGGATACTGCATGAGATCATTATAGGATCTGCCAGCCAGAGTGTTCAAGTGCATCAGGTACTGGAAATTACTGATTTCTCCTCTCTTAAGAAGAATAAATAATAGTGTTTTGGTTCACTTTAGAATATTCAAACATTTAAACTGACAGACCTTTACTAACCAGATGCAAATCATAACATGTCAGATTAATATAAATATTAGTCTCATCTCTGAGGCTCACTGTACTCTTTTGTGTCTCATTTTTAATAGTGCAAGTCTTGTGTTCTAACGTATTCTGGACTAAACAGAAAATCTTGAAAAGCAATTTGCTGCCAAGATGAATGTTACGCCATAGAATATTTTCCAACTTGCTGAACATGACCGTACATTTTATTTAAACAGCCTTTCACTATATAAAAATAATTTTGGATGCTCCCACAATACATACAAGCAACAAAATTCTCATACTTACTTCCCATCTTTGCGTCACAGATTTTTCTCCTACTAAAGTGCTAAGCAAGCCAGACCTAATGGGAAGAAGGGTGTGTCAGTCAGTATTTTCCTCTTTAGCGGTAATATTTTGGTACAAAGATAATAGCCAAACTTTAAGCATTATGATTAGAATAATTTCTCCATTTTGACCTGCAATTAAATAATTTGGTGATAACATTAATTCATATAGGATGTATGACTTTTGTACTTAAAATAGGCAGCATGTCAACAGTATTTTAAAGTAAGGATAACTGGAGTTCATAGATTTCACAGACATTAGGGGTTGCCGAATGAAGGGACCTCATGAGATCATTCAGTCCAGCCCCACTGCCAGAGGCAGGAAGTCTGCAGGGATCAAATGATCCCAGCAAGATAAACATCCAAGTGCCTTTTGAGTCCAGAGTAGGTGCTTGTACCACCCTTGGAGGAGTCTGTTCCAGCCCTTGGACACTCCGACTGTAAAGAAGTGTTTCCTTATAATTGAGTCTGAATCAGCCTTCTAGAAGTTTGTGGCCATTAGACCTAGTTATCCCTTGGGGAGCCCTGGTGAACAACTGTTCTCCCAGATCCTGATGTACTTATATATTTATAGGCAACCACCAAGTCCCACCTGAGCCTTCTCCTTGCCAGGCTAAAGAGTTTCATGTCCCTCAGCCTCTCCTAAGGCTTGCTCTCTTGACCTTTGATCATACGGGTGGCTCTCCTCTTGCCCTTCTAGACTCTCTCAAGCTTATCTACATCCCTCCTGAAGTGGAGGACCAAAAACTGGATGCAGTACTCCAGCTGCAGCCTCGCTAAGGACGAGTAAAGTGTGAGGATGACATCCCTGGTTTTGCTTGAGATGCATCAGTGGATGCATGCCAGAATTTGGTTTGCTTTGCTGGCTATGGCATCGCATTGGTGGCTTGTGTTCATCCTGTGGTCAGCCAAGACCCTCCAGTCTCCCTCGGTCACAGTGCTAGTGAGCGTAGCACAGCTGACCCTATAAGTATGATGCTGGTTTTTTCTCCCAGGGTGGAGTATCCTGCATTTCTCTATGTTGAATGCCATCAGATTTTGGTCCGCCCACTTTGCAAGTGTGTCCAGGATGGCCTGTATCCCCAGACTGTCCTCCAGCATGGCCACCTTCTCTCATAGTGTGGTGTTGTCTGCGAACTTTGCCAGTCTGCATCTGATGCCCAAATCCAGATTAACAAGGATATTGAAGAGTACCGGCCCGGGGAATGAGCCTTGGGGGACTCCACTGGTAACCTTATGCTACATTGATATGTTCCCATCAACTAGTACCCTTTGGATCCGACCCCAGAGCCAGTTCCCCAGCTAGCAGACTGTGAACTGGTCAAGGCCACAGTGCCCCAGCTTGGTCGTGAGGACATCATGGGAGACTAAGACAAAGGCTTCTTGAAGTCCTTTGATAAATTAACAAATGTTCATTTATCAAAAGAGAACAGAAATTCTCACTTTTATTAGGTTTTACGAAGATCAGCTCATAACTAGAAATTTCAATTCTCTTGCAGACATAAGGAGGTATAGTTTTGTACTGAAGAAACAAATTGCTCTAGAAATACTTTAACATACACCTTATCCTTTGACAGTGTGAGCAATTGATTTTGAGGAAGAGAACCACTTACCCTTGTTCTACACTCGTGTTTGGTCTCTGCCCGGACACAGATTCTGAACTGTCAGTTAAAGATGGGACCACAGCCAAAAACCTGTATCATTAATAGAAGGAGAATAAAGTTGTTTCTATTCCCTGCATGCTTTTGAGAGAAACCGTAACAAAAATTAAGCGTAAGTGGCAACTTGTTACTAAGCAAACACATAAGCTCTTTAAAGAAAAATAACATAAGTCCTCCCACCCCCTTAATCTTCATGAATAAATGTCATATATTTAAATCTCACGTTTAACATTTAAATCTCTTGTGGTAGCATTACCACATATGAAGTATCTCCTGCTGGTTCTTGGGCTTTCCATCAGACTTTTGTTACCTGATTTCTTATCTGGGACTGAACTTTCTTTTGATTTGAAGCTCAGATTTATCATTAGCTTGTCTTCATCAGTCATGAAAGGGGAGGGGCTCTCTGGATAGCTTCCTGTGAACTCCCTAGAGATGACGTTCTGATGAGTATATTACTTAAAAACTGTCAGAGATGAGGCCCTGAACTTCTCAATTGAACCATTATCCCTATCAATGGTTTGTGAATACTCAAGAGTCAGAGAACATACTGACATGTAACACTTCGTATTTACAAAGTGTTTATTTGTATTTGGTGATCCCTTTGTGGGACCTGGCAACATGATTAAGAGAACCTGACTAGAACACAGAGATGAGCTTCTGCCAGATCTACCAACACTGGAGGTCTTATGGAGAAATCAGGGGCAGTAGAACCTGGATCTTCCCTCCTGAAATTAATTTTCTTTACTGACCTGCATAGATCCCTTAGAGGTTGAAGCTGGCCTGACCTCTTCCTCCTATTTTTTCTTAGTTCGAATAATATGGGGGGAGAGACCTGTTCACCCATTGTCCAGGTAAACATCATCATCTTACAGAAACAAGGCAAGAATGTCTTCGCAGGAAGTGATTATATCCACTTAAACATGGACAAATACTGTAAGTTTTCGCTTTGACTGATGAGGGTGGATTAACAGAACATACAGACAAGAACACAAAACGAGGAGAATCTGGCTCCAGGACTCTAAAGTGGTGGCACGGATAGGTCCTGTGCCCCTGTGGGAATGTCCCTTAAGGATTTTTGTCACGGGATTGGAGAGGCCTGAATGTGTCGTTGGTTAGGCTGCTAGTCTGTGGACTGGGGCAGTTGTTTAAGAAGGCCCTTCATGGCTCCTACGATGACTCTCAGTTGAAGGACATCTTGCCCTTCTGAGATAGTGACAGAGAGAAGAGATAAAGGTAAAGTTCAGCAGGAGGCCTGTTCAAGGGGAACAAACTGAGCATTATAAAGAATTTTGCTTGAGAACTGACAGAGGCCGCATGTTCAAGGGACCTGGTTGTCATGGGTGACTTCAACTACCTGGACACAGATTGGGAGGAACACTTGGCTGAGTCAGATCGTTCATGCAGCTTTCTGACTGTGATCGAGGAGCTCTTCCTCGACCCAGGAAGTACAAGGGCCAACCAGAGGTAATGCTCTCCTAGACTTGGTCTTGGCCAAGGGAGATGATGTGTTGTGTGGCTTGAACATTAAGAGTAACCTGGGTGAGAGCAACCATGAAATTATCAAGTTCACCGTCCACTGCAAGACTGATAAATCAACCAGCAGGATTGAAGTCCTGGACTTCAGAAATGCTGACTCTGACAGGGTCAGAGCATTAGTAGGAAAGGTGATGTAGGACCAGGAAGGCAAGGCAAATGGGGTTGTTGCTCAAGGATACAATTCTCAAAGCACATTAGAAAACTGTTTCTACAAAGAGGAAAGGCAACAGAAGGGCTGGCAAGCCCTCCTAGCTTAATAGGGACATTGCAGTCCTCTTACAAAAGAAAAAAGAGGTGTACACACAGTGGAAGCTAGGGATGGTCCTTGAGGAGGACTATACAACAGTGGCCAGCACTTGTAGGGAAATGATTAGGAAAGCCAAGGCGGTGACAGAGTTTAGGTTAGCTACGAAAGTCAATGACAATAAGAAGTCCTTCTTTAGATATGTAAGCAGCAGAAGGAAAACAAATGGAAGTGTGGGCCCCTGCTTAACACCTGGGTACTCACCAGTCCCCCTCCTGTAGGGCAGGGCCCCCCTGGCCTGAGAAGCCAGCGTTCCCCGACGGCAGGCCCACTGCGCATGCACGTAGTTTAAAAGGGCCCGCCAGCCAGGGGGAAAAAAAAAACAAACACACACTCAGGTAGGCTCTGGAGCAGTGAGAGACGCGTGGGTGAAGCCCGCTGCGCCCCCACTCCCCCGAAACCCCCCAGACACCCCCTCAGCAGCCGCCGAGCCCCCTGCCGACCCCCAGCACAGCCGGAGGTAAGCAGGCTCGTGGTGGGAAGGGGTTAACTCCTTGCTTGCTGGGAGGAGGCCGCTGCCTGGTGCCGGGCCGGGTCAAGCCCCTGCCCAGGACCCTACTTGGCCCAGCCCACCACGGAGCCCCGCGACCGGAGCCGCGCGAACAGGCTGCGTAAACAGGCGCTTGAGTTAGCGCGGAGTTCGCGCAGGGGAGGGCGTGGGAGGGGACAAGACCCTGCCTGCGACCCCCCCCCAGCCATAGCCAGCCCCAGCCGTAGCCAGCCTACCAGAGGCATGACACGGGTGGGCACGCGCCGCACCCCGAGGGTCCCCTCGGGCTCTGCGGCCCCTCCACTGGGCACCTCAGAGACGGCCGCCCAGACGGAGCCCATGGTTCCGAGCTCCACGCAAACGGAGCCCCTGGCTCTTGGCTGCGGGGGCTGCCTGTCCCTTTTTCAGGCTCTGGGGCCTGGGAGCATGGCCCCCTCCCCATGCGGGGTCTGCTCCCTACTGGGATCTCTGGCGCGCCAGCTGGAGGAGCTCCAGGCCACAGTCCAGCGACTGCGTGCCATCAGGGACTGTGAGCAGGAGATAGACTCCTACTGCCAGGCCCTTCTCCCCCGGGAGCCACAGGGGAGAGCTCCATCTCCCTCCGTGACTAAGGAGGACTCTGGGACCTCCCGCTCTGCCCAGTCAGGGGCATGGACCAAGGTGGTCAAAGGCCCCAAGGCCCGCCGCACCAAGGCCCCTGCCCCGCCGGAGCTTAGCAACAGGTTCGCACCTCTTGCAGCCCCAGCAGAGCCCACGCAGTTGCCAGCTCCCGCAGGCAACCCAGGCTCGACCGCAGCTACTGGCCCCGTTCTCCCCAAGACAAAGCGTAAGGTGTTTGTTGTGGGAGACTCCATCCTGTGGGGCACTGAGGGGGCAATCTGCCGCCCCGACCCCTTAGCCCGGGAAGTCTGCTGCTTCCCGGGGGCCCGCATCCGAGACATTGCAGAGAGGATCCCGCAGCTCCTCCGGCCCACAGACCACTACCCCATGCTCCTTATTCATGTGGGCACCAATGACACGGCTCGGAGCACCCCCAGCCAGGTCATGAGGCGCTACGGGGAGTTGGGAGCGGGGCTTAGGGGTCTGGGAGCTCAGGTGGTGTTTTCCTCGATCCTCCCAGTCTCGGGCTATGGGCTGAGGAGGGAGAGGAGGATACACGCGGTGAACCAAAGACTGCGGCGCTGGTGTTATCGGGAAGGCTTTGGCTTCCATGACCACAGCCCGCTCTTTGGAGAGAGAGGCAGCGAGCTGCTGGGAAGAGATGGCCTCCACCTCTCTCCCCTGGGGAGGAGACTCTTCTCAGCCAGGCTGGCTGACCTGCTCCACCGGGCTTTAAACTAAGCCCGCTGGGGGATGGGGGGACTACTGCCCCTGCTGGCCCGCTGAACGGCCCTTGCAAAGCCAGTGGACCAAGGCACTTAAGGGGGCACTTAAGGGAGCTCACCCCTGCCCCAGCCCTGGCACAATCTGTGGGCAAGGCAAGAGCCCCCTAGGGCACACTTGCCTGCCTGTACACTAATGCCAGGAGCCTGGGCAACAAGCAGGACGAGCTCGTCCTCCTGCTCAGTGCAAAGAAATATGATGTCATTGGGATAACGGAGACCTGGTGGGACTCCACCCATGACTGGACCATGGGTATAGAGGGCTATACCCTATACAGGAGGGATCGTGTTGACAAAAGGGGCGGGGGTGTAGCTCTCTATGTGAAGGAAAGCTACATGTCCCTGCAAGCTGATGTTGGCGACTGGGATGGACAGCTAGAGACCCTCTGGGTAAAAATTCGTGGGGAATTTGGCACAGGGGACACAACGGTGGGAGTCTACTACAGACCTCCCACTCAAAGTCCTGAGCTTGACCAGGAGTTCGCACGGGAACTGACTGAGGCCGCTTGCTCCAGGACTTTGGTTGTTATGGGTGACTTCAATTACCCGGACATCTCGTGGCAAGATCACTCTGCTAAATCTGAGCGGGCGCAAAGCTTTCTCTCGTGCGTGGATGACCTCTACCTGACCCAAGAAGTCTATGGGCCAATGAGAGGCAAAGCGCTGCTTGACCTGGTACTGGCTACGGGGGATGACCTAATCGGCGACCTAGTGATTGATGGGAAGTTGGGTGACAGCAACCACGAGCTGATCACCTTCACCATCCGCCGTAAAGCTGGCAAGTCAGTCAGCAACACAAAAGTCCTTGACTTCAGAAAAGCTGACTTTGACAAGCTCAAGAGGCTAGTCGGTCAGGCCCTCAGGGACCACGACCCCAGGGAGATGGGAGTTCAAGAAGAGTGGTTGCTTCTCAAGGAAGCGATCCTCAGTGCACAAGCTAAATCTATTCCAACACAGAGGAAAGGCAGCAAGAAGGCACAGCAGCCCCCCTGGCTCTCCAGAGACCTAGCGGACCTACTGTGGCTAAAAAGGAAAGCCTACAAAGGATGGAGGACGGGATTCACCTCCAAGGAGGATTACTCCGCGCTGGTCCGGTCCTGCAGGGAGCAAACCAGGAAAGCCAAGGCTGCAACTGAACTCCAACTAGCTTCAGGCATCAAGGACAACAAAAAGTCCTTTTTCAGGTATGTGGGGAGCTGGAGGAAAAGGAAGGGCAATGTTGGACCCCTGCTAAACCAGATGGGGCAACTGACAACTGACGCCCAGGAAAAAGCCAACCTATTAAATAGGTACTTTGCATCAGTCTTTCATCAGTCACACGGAATGCCCATGCCTGCTATGGGACAGGGAAATCTGGGTGATGGGGAATCCCCTACCCTCCATCAATGCTGACCTCATGAAGGAACATCTTGAGAAGCTGGATACCTTCAAGTCAGCTGGCCCTGACAACCTGCACCCCAGGGTACTCAAGGAGCTGGCGAGCGTCATAGCCCAGCCCCTGGCACGGATCTTTGAAAACTCCTGGCGCTCCGGTGTAGTGCCAGAAGACTGGAAGAAGGTCAATGTGGTGCCGATCTTCAAGAAAGGGAGGAGAGTGGATCCGGCTAACTACAGGCCCATCAGCCTGACTTCTATCCTGGGGAAGATCTTAGAAAAGTTTATTAAGTAGGCCATCCTTGAGGGACTGGCCCAGGCTAACATTCTAAGGGACAGCCAGCATGGGTTTGTTGCGGGTAGGTCTTGTTTGACCAATCTCATTTCCTTCTATGACCAGGTGACCTATCACCTGGACAAGGGAGAAGAGACTGATGTCATATATCTTGACGTCAAAAAAGCCTTCGATCTGGTATCCCACGATCACCTCTTGGCCAAACTGGCCAGTTGTGGCCTTGGCTCCACCACGATCCGCTGGCTGGGAAATTGGCTTCGTGGTCGGACCCAGAGGGTTGTGATTGATGGCAGTCACTCATCATGGTGCCCTGTGACCAGTGGGGTCCCTCAAGGCTCTGTCCTGGGACCCATCCTGTTCAACATCTTCATTAACAATGTGGAGATTGGAGTTAGGAGTGGACTGGCCAAGTTCGCCGATGACACCAAACTTTGGGGCAAAGCATCCACGCCAGAAGATAGGCAGGTGATCCAGGCTGACCTGGACAAGCTCAGGAAATGGGCAGACGAGAATCTCATGGTGTTTAACACCGAAAAATGCAAGGTTCTCCACCTTGGGAGGAAAAACCTGCAGCACCCTTATAGGCTCGGCAGTGCTACGTTGGTTAGCACTACAGAAGAAAGAGACTTGGGGGTCATCATTGACCACAAGATGAACATGAGCCTCCAATGCGATGCTGAGGCTAGTAAAGCGACCAAAATGCTGGCGTGCATCCATAGATGCTTCTCGAGCAAATCCCGGGACGTCATTCTCCCCTTGTACTCGGCCTTGGTGAGGCCGCAGCTGGAGTACTGCATCCAGTTTTGGGCTCCACAATTCAAAAAGGATGTGGAGAAGCTTGAGAGAGTCCAGAGGAGAGCCACACGCATGATCAGAGGTCAGGAAAACAGATCTTACGATGACAGGCTGAGAGCCATGGGACTGTTTAGCCTGGAAAAGCGCAGGCTCAGGGGTGATCTGATGGCCACCTATAAGTTTATCAGGGGTGACCACCAGGATCTGGGGAAACGTCTGTTCACCAGAGCGCCCCAAGGGATGACGAGGTCGAACAGTCACAAACTCCTGCAAGACCGTTTCAGGCTGGACATAAGGAAGAATTTCTTTACTGTCCGAGCCCCCAAGGTCTGGAACAGTCTGCCAGCGGAGATGGTTCAAGCACCTACATTGAACACCTTCAAGAGTAAATTGGATGCTTATCTTGCTGGGATCCTATGACCCCAGCTGACTTCCTGCCCTTTGGGCAGGGGGCTGGACTCGATGATCTCCCGAGGTCCCTTCCAGCCCTAATGTCTATGAAATCTATGAAAACCTCAGGACAGCTGGTAACCAGCATTCAGGAAAAAACTGAACTCCTGAATGCCTACTTTGCTTCAGTATTTCACCAGACCATGGGGAAGTCAAGCAATATAAGGCTCACAGGGGACATGCCTTATATGACAGCCTCCCCACTATGGATGCTGAGTGGGTGCAATACCAATTAGAAAAACTAGACATTTATAAGTCAGCAGGACTGGATGGACTCCATCTAAGAGTGCTGAAGGGGTTGGCTGAGGTCATTATGGAACCCCTGGCAAAACTCTTTCAGAATTTGTGGCACACACGGGACCTGGAAGAGGTCCAACATTGTGCCCATCTTCAAGAAGGGGAAGAGGGAGAACCGAGGCAACTATGGGCCAAGTTGCCTAACCTCCATCCCAGGGAAAAACCTGGAAAAGCTCATTAAAGAAACTGTGTGTGATACACTCGCAGAAGGTAAGATTCTGAATGAAAGCCAGCATGGCTTTGTTGTGGGTAGGTCTTGTCTTACCAATCTCATCTCCTAGATTGCCTATACAAAATGTGAGAGGAGGAAAGATATTCCATTTGTAGAAGATTTTGGTATTTTGAAATCATATTTCATTGTGAAGCCAATCAGTTTGAAATTATCTGCAAAATAGAGTTTTAGTTTTAGCCTGGCAAGCAGCCCTAGGAACCCAAAGCTACCTAGAATTTGTGAGTTTGGAAGACTTTGAAGGCTGGGCTGCTGAGAGGCCAAACAGATGAATTAAGAGAAATTGAATCATTGTTGCAAAATGTATCTATTTGTATTTACTGGGAAATTCTAGTAGACAGAACATTTGCTTTCTACTCTAGAAATGTGATGGGAGCAAAGGGGTGGATTAGCTCTCTACCTACTAAAGACGTACTAAAGCTACTTTACTTCTTAAGATGGGAAGATTTTAGAAACAGAAAAGGATGAATACTCAAGTTTTCATCCAACCATGAACTGCCCTTGCTAAGAAATGGTTGCTTTCATTAGTCATGGACTTAGGATATCTAGGTAGCCCAGGGACTTTTGCTTACTCTTGAAATCTCACTTTTTAAACCTATATCCATGGGCAAACTCTAACTTTACTTGTACGCACAGCTGCCTTCACTAAGGGTTTGGTGGATCCCTCTGGGCTATAAAATCTCATGTTATCTTGCACCTTGAAAATATAATCCATGGAACATACCCACACTACTTGAGCATGATCCAAACCCAGGCTTTTCACTTACAACAGAGAAGGCCTTCAGCCAACACTGAGAAAATACCTGCTGAACATAATAGGTATACCTATGCTACGTGTACTATGTATAAAATTTGCAGCAAACCTCAATGAATATATTCAAGTAGTGCCAATGCGCCCATGCCTGCAATATATTAGGTGTCATACAACAAAAAACAGCTCATATGAATCAAGGGCTACTATCAATTAAGATGGATTAATTAATTAGCACAATTTCCTTTCAGTGTCCAAAACTTAGTATTTTCAGGCTTTGCGATGTCTTGTATAGAAATATATTCCATTGTGTTATAGTGGAGCATGGAAGCCTTTCCATGGAACTTATACTAATTTTAATATTTCTATCAGGAACTGATTTGAAATATGGCCCAAACATGTATTTTTTATATCCACACTACCAATAACATGCAGTTTACATCACAACAATTCAAGTCATCTTGCAATACCTTTGATAGACTTTATTTCTAACTCCTTTTTGGAAAGCAAGAAGATAGTTCCGTCCATCTCCTGAGAAAACTTCAACAGCAATTGGCTAGGGTGGAGGGTGGGTGGAAGATGGGAGAAAAATCTTATTATAAAGATGTTGTTAAAAATATATACAGTAATACACTAGCCTGGTCTTTTAAGTTCAGAAATTTCTTCATTCACAGTTGACATCAGTTTAGCCATAGCAAAATGCTGATGACACATGCACCTTAAAAATGCCCCACCCAGCACTGTTAGTCTACCTCCAGAACAATGAAATTCACTGTCCTCCAATACACTGGAGCTAAACTTTTCAAACACTGTTGTCTAATGTTGGGCATCTCAATACATATGTTGGTGCACTAAGTAGCCTCATTTTCTAAAGGACAGAGTACACCTGTAGAAATGAAAGTTTCGATTTTTTTAAGATGACACTTTTTCTGCAAATTACAGTGGGACTGTGGCTAAAATCTCTACAGCTGCTTCTCATTCCAAATAAAACAAGTTACCTGTAACAGATATCTCCTTTTATGTACTTCCTTGATATCTTCATATGCAAAAATGCTGCACGTTCTTTTGAGTTGGCTTGGACCCTGTCTTGCTCCCCTTGGTATAATTGGCTCATGCATGCTGTAAGTAACCAAAAAAAGGTGAATATTATGTTCACCAATAAATAAAGACTATTTGTTAAATCAAGGCAAGGCTCAAGCTACAAAGTAATTATAAAGTAAAAGCCTTTCTACTGCATGAATGGAAGAGTCTAAAATGTTTCCTCAAAGGTTATCTTAATATGTTGCCAAAATCATGACCATGATATCAGTGTTCTGAAGAAAACAAGTTTTGGAACTAAACAGGTTTGCGTAGAATTCTGGGTTTATCAAGCCATAAGAATGGAGGTAGGCTCAATTCCTGTGCCTTCCTAAGCTTGACATAATAGTTTTAGTCTTCACACTTGCATAAAGTATTTCTCATCCAGCACTCAAGACTGCTAAACTGTTTGTAACTCTTCATTAATCTACTCACTTTGGAGGCAGTGTTTCAATATCCCGTATCTCCCTGGTGACTGTCATTGTAAATCCATCAATGACATAGAAGTGCTCTTTTCCAAAGAGAAGCAGCCCCTCACTGGTGTCAAGGCCTTGAACTCTAGCACAGCGGTACATGTGCTGAATCTGTAACCAAAACCATATGCTTGTCAATAGCAGCTTAATTATCTTGATGGAGGTTGAGACTACTGCCTTGTTGGATTTTATTCTCCCTGACAGTTTTTTCCTTACTTGTAGACACGCCGATTTTGTACTACTTATTTCAGTAATGAAAAATTTATACAAAGAAACATAAGATTAAAGACCTACAAACATTCTCTGTATAAAAAGAGATTGAGAGAGAGAGCGTGTGTGTATAATTTTGTACACATATATGCTTTCTTCTCCCTCTTGCATTTGGACTTCAGTAAGATAAATACAGGCGTTCAAAAGTAGAAGGAAAATTTACCAATGCAGGTGCAGCTGGTCACTAATATCAGCTAAAAGAATAGTATACTTCTTGTTCAAATGATAACCAACAAAAAGATGTTTAAAAGGGAAGAGTAGTTTTCCAATTTTCTCATTAAAAATACTTAACCAACTTGTCATTTCTGTAAAAGGCAGCAGAGGGCACTGTACTTACTCGAGCTGAAAAGCCACAGACGTTAAAGAACAGTAGTAAATGGAAAGCCTGCAAGACCCTACCTTCCCCCTCTTATCCACCACTCCAAACATGTTTAACCAGAGGTTCAAACACTGACTGTGAAAGCTAAAGACAGTGCTCCAGCTTAGTCAGATGTACCATTTTAATTCCACCCAGTCTATGATGTATTAGGCTGTGATATTCACTTAAAATGTATTACAACTACTTATTAAAGAATCATAGAATCATAATTTCAGTTTTTGTTCGCTATATCCCTCAAGTTGAACAGTAAACAATGGATAATAAGTATGTTGATCAGATCATTTGTCCTACAATAAGTCATGCTAAAAAGCTATATAAATATGTTATTTTTACTTAGGTAAAGATGTCCAGAAACAAAGTCACTCCATTTCTACAAAAATATAGCAGGTCGGTCCTCTGCACAGCAGGGACTCAATATATCAGATTTACCCAAATCCAAGGTGACTTCAAATTTTAAAAGACCCACCAATAACTAGATTCCTTATATGGAAATGATACATTTTAGAATCCCCAGCTCATGCCTGTATCCCAGGTCCTAGTCCTGGCCTCTGACAGGCACTCACCATATTGCTTTGGGCTCCAAGCTGCAGCAGCCCAGGGAACTCAGGTCAGGGCCAGAGCACTGGTTCTCAGCTCCAAGACAAAGCTGGTTTCTCCCCCATGTTTACTGTACTAAGTACAGTAATGTGTTAAGGGTTACCCTTTCCTCCCATCTCCCCCAATTGTGCAACTTTTGTTACACTAATAACATTCACCATGCCCTGCCTTCTGCCTGCCAATTTCTGGAATGAAGAACAGAAAGTCCCAACTTGTATAGATTAGACTTTTTTGTGATACACATACAAATAATTTAACTTTCTAAAAAGATAAAGCTTTTTCCCCACTTCTTTCTCTCCAGACAATGGTCTAACCCAGAACTGGATACAAATATTTTCTTTCACAAGAAGCCTTTGAACTAAGCTTAAGTGTTTCTTGAACCTAAAAAGTTTGAGAACTACTGCACTAGACAATGACTACATCAGACAGGTTCTGGCCTGTATACCTGTCACACTGGAAGGAAGCAAACCTCTAGAATGTTCACCTGGAATAGGATGCATATTAAATAAAGGCCAGATGTACTTAAAAGGAAAGTACATCAGATGCATATCAAAACAAGAGTCAAGAATTTTTGTGGACATCTTTTACTGGGCCAATTTAGTGAATAACAACCTAGGGAAAGCTGGCAGGATTGCTAGTTCCTGGAAACAGAGGACTCACTAAGAAATTACATCAAGCAGTACTGAGATATTTCTGTTTTGTTTTGTGTATCTGCCTCCAAGCTTGACCATTCCTTTATATATTTTTTCTGTCTCATGTAATAAAACTTGCTTTGTTTGATATTTTACTGAGTATCTTGGGATAAGAGTGACTACAGGGAAGCTGACAACAGCATGCTTTCCATTCTCATGGAAATGGCAGACCTCTTTCTTTTTGCAGATCTGAGGAGGTTCTGAGAGTTGGAAGAGTCTTCCTTCACTAAGCTAAAAGGTCTGGTCAAGAGGCTAATTAGACAAGAATTTTTGTCAAGACAAGATTTCTTGGAAAGAAATCCAGTTAAAACCCCAAGGTATTGCAGCAGGACTCCTCTGTCCTCAGAGTGATTCTAGTCACACTTAACTAGTGTTTGCTACCTACCCATACTTATTAACAGATCTCAAATTTACAAATCTACCCTGAACTTGTGTTGATATAAGAAATATGATGCTGGTTTGTGCTGTACAAACCTTGCTATTGGTTCTGCTTGTGTAACAAAAATATTCTTCCCAATGAAGTGTTATAATTCATACCGATACCTAAAAGTTTTAGGATGGCCATTTAAATATAGCTCCAATGAAGGGTAGCTGTGACCCCCAGCCTGAGAAACCATAGTTTAGAGCAGCAATTATCAACCAGGGTGCTGCAGTGCCCTGGACTGCCTTGAGATCCGTTCAAGGGTGCCACAGGGTGCCAAGCAATTTTAGAGGTTAGGTGTGCAAATATGATTCAGAAGATAAAATCAGAAATTTCAAATAAGAATCTAGGCCAGGTCCACACAAGCAGGGGAATGCCTTTGCAGCACAAATAATACTTTGTGCCACAGTGCCCCATGTACTTTCCAGCATGACACATTGTCCCGCTGCTCCACATACTGCAGAGGTGGGGCTGGGTGGGTCACAGAGTGCCTCAGCAGAGGCTAGCCATTCCTTGTGCTGAGGCACCCCAACCAGCCGGGGAGCAGCATGTAGAGAGCCAGGGCTGCACTATCTCTGTATGCTGCAAAGCTCCTGCACTGAGGTACACTGTGCCCCAGCCAGCCACTCCCCACCTGGCTGGGGTGCAATGTGTCTTGAGACAGGGGAGCAGGCAGCCCACTGGAATTTCCTGGTAGCAAAAAAAAAAAAAAAAAAAAAATTGGAAAACCAGTGCAGACAACAAAGTGGCGAGCACCGAGATCAGTGCAGAGCTGTGGCAACCCTGTACTGTGGGCTGCCTGCTGCCCTCACTCTGGGAATGCTGGGATAAAAATGCAACTTTGTTGTCTGTGCTGTTTTTCCAGGGTTTTGTTTGCTACCAGAAAATCTCAATAGCAAAGCTTTGCCCCAATGCAGCAAATAAGCAATGCCATGCACTGATTAATGTGCAACTCGTGCAGTTTGCTGCGCTGCAGAGAGGTTTGCAACACCACAATTTGCAGCCCCAGTGTTAAAAACATTCTGAACTGCTATGGTCTGGGTCATTTGCAACAGGAGAACTGCTCTATTATTCTTCTGTAGTCAAAAAAACAAGTGACAACAAAGAGCTGGTATTTTCTGAAGAGTACTTCAAGTCTATGAAGGTGTGCCTTGAGTCGAAAAGGTTGAGAACTACTGGCCCAGATCATCCTGTACCAATTTTTTCTTTAGAAACATACTACAGAAGGGTGGTATTAAGAAAATGGATATCAAGATTAATCTGAATTAAGCATTATGGATTACAGTGTTAGAAATGGAATATTGTTAGAAATGGAGTATTGTTAGAAATGCACAGCTTGCATCTTGCGCCTGATAAGAAAGAAACACTGCCAAGGACCTTTCTCCTCGCCCAGCCTTGCCACAGCTCTTCTTATACTAAATCGCAGACTCTCCCCCAGCTTCTCCTAGCCTTTCTCATGCAGATTACAGAAGCTGGAATTCAACTGACTGTGTCCTTGAAAGGGGGGGGGGGTGTTAAACTCTTGGTGACCTATAGAACTTTCTAAGCATGCTCAATTAGCTAATGCATATTTACTTCTCCACCCTGCATACTTAAGTAGTTAATTATAATGTACATGCGATGGAGGTAGTGATGTAACCACATATATGTTTGTATGAAACGGAAATGAGCTGTAAGAGTTCCTGTTTCTGCACACGTGCCCAGGAGGAAAAAGATAAATACAGCCTGCAAAAATTCCTTGGGGGATTCAGAGTAATCTGAGTCTTTGACTCTGCTCTGACCCTATTTGCAAATACACCTTTTCTGCCATCTGATGTATGTGTCTGTGATTTTAGTGGCCTCCAAGAAATGGACCGCAATTTTTTGCAACAAATCTGGCGAGCAAGCCAGGAGATTCCTTGGACTATCCCGGAATTCAGTGACAAGGTCGTCTCTGCCACCACGGGGAACGCGCACCGAGCCGCCTTTTTGGGCTCGCCCAGGGGGCTTAAGACGTGAGTCAGGATACCCGGGAAGTTAAAGGCTCCTGTACAAATTTTTGGTTTCTGAGGACGCCAGGCACACATTCCGGCATTCTGATCGAGATCTCTGGGGTATCTGAGTGAGTATATGAATTCCCTTGCCCAATTTGGTCTGGATCCGGGTTCAATTTTGGTTTAATACTGGGAAATTTTCGGCCTGGTATAAGAGAACCGTCTGTAACTAGGATCTTTTGGTATTTGGTGTGCGTTGGACGCACTTTTGTGGGCAATGGGTGCGGGTCGCTCCCGTGTAGAAGACTCGGATGCGCCTTTAGGTTGTATATTACAACACTTCAGTAAATTTGGAAAGCAGGCAGATTATGGAGTGAAGATGAAAAAGGGTGATTTAATTAAGTTTTGTCAACTCGAGTGGCCAACATTTGGGGTCCACTGGACCCCAAAAGGATCCTTTGTAGTAAAAGAAGTGATAGCTATCCATGAAATAGTTATGCAGAACGGATATTGGAATCAATTTCCTTATATCGATTGTTGGTTGTGGGTGGTTCAAAATCAGCCACCTTGGATTAAGAAATGCTTAGTAAAGTCTCATGTGATGGTTGTTAAAGGAAAGACTCGAGGAGGACCGCCTGTACTCCCCGAGTCTAATGAGGGGGGGAATTCTGAATTGGCTGAGTATCGGACCCGGTCTCCGGTCACAACCCTGTCAGGTAGCGAGGATGAATCAGACACCTCCTCGGGATCCAGTCCCTCTGCACCACCGCTCCCTCCCTCAGGGAAACCACCACCGGCGTATCAAAGCATACCTAATGATTCAGAGCGTGAGCCTCAG